>NC_051848.1:82407069-82602902 GCF_002237135.1 Teleopsis dalmanni
AAGGGGAAATTAAAATAAAATTCGAATATTGGAACTTTAATCTAAAAATATTTATATAAAATGTATCTTCTAAATGTTTCAGGATTAACTAGTCTTTTAACCATAGTAACAAATTCCGGGAAATTAAAATACGAGCACTTTCACCATTATTACCAATAATAATGAAGAAATGAGAGAGGGAAACAATTGATTGACAAATCATATTCGGCTGATTGAGTTGATTGTAAGCGACTCATGAACCTATTTTTAGATGGAGCTAGATATCCACCTAAATTAGTAGTCAAGGTTGATAAGTGCTTTAAATTATATTCTCAAGCAGTTTTCCTACTTGTCATATTTTGGACTAATTAAAGTTAACTTAAAAATACATATTCCGTCATTATCCATCAATGTTTAAAAATTAAGTTATAGATTAAACCAAACACGCTACATTGTGGAACTCTAGTTCCATTCGAATTTAATGGGTGTGTAACTTAGTTTTTTGGACTGTTTTTCTCAAAAATAATATATTTATTTTACTCAAAAGTTTTTCCAACTTACACTATGGCTTTTGAGTTTTTAATGTGGTATGGTAACACTATAAGTGTCACACCTATTTTTGTACCATCAGTGTATGTACATGGTTAAATCCTCTTCTAGCATGTGGCTACTTACCTGCGTTGGTAAAACGATGTCAAGTTTTCTAGGAGAGATGTGATCAATATTTATTAGCATAGAACTGAAATGATTAGAGTGGGACTATGGCTGTAATCTCTAACCTTACACTATGAAGTAGCTTTGAGTCTAAGAACAGATGATGTCATCCCATTTGTTTGTTTATGAAAACTAGTGACAATTAGTGAAGCAATTGGTCAAATGTTTTACTTACTAGATTGTGAGTAGTTATCTTTTAATTTATATAAATAAAATAAATATTTATTTAAATGTATAATGTTATAGGAAAAGGATCTTGGAAACAGCTACAATACAAACGTTCAATAGAATTTAAAGAATGATTTCTGGAAGACAAGACTTATTGCTAAAATTCAAATCTCCCATTGCCAGCGTCATTCCTGAGTTGAAAAAAATTCTGTACTCTTTGTAGTCTATAGTCTTTTCAATAATTTATCACATCAATATTGTAGTCTATATCGTTTCTACCTTATGGACCTCTTGATAGGACAGCATAAATATTTAACCTTTTTTTTATATTTTGAACTGAATTAATCATGTAGATCCGGACTTTCCAATGCACGGCCCACTGCTCATAAATGTGAGGCCCGCGACATGTTTTCAAACAACCTCACATACGCAAATTTTCCTTTCATATATATTTTGGTAAAATAAGATTATTTTATTTTTATGGTATACCAAATAAATGAATTTAAATTGATAAATAAATAAAACTATATATAATATTATGACCGTATTTTTACTGTTCTCTAAAAAAACTCAACCTGCAAGATCACTTGTATTGACTCACGATCATATCAGGTCTAGGCAGCCTGGATGTAGGTGTTAGTCTAACTATAACACTCCCAATGCCTTGAGTATGAATCAACTAGTTATGCGAACCTTACTAGTATGTAGGCTTATCGGAACTAAAATTAGTTCTCGGTTTTCTTAGTAGACACCATAAGATTTCTCCTTCATTTCTATGATTCTCATCAAAGGTGCAGTCTTGTTGATTTTCTTATAATCATGTTTATGTTGGTTCAACTTTAATGAAACAGAATGAATACTTTTTGACACAATATGCAGTGTAGCGCATAGTTGTGCACCTCTAGTGTGCTTTCCAAAAAAAAAAAAACACAATCCTATTCAATGTACTCGTGAACAAGGACGATAATAAGTTGCATACGCCAACGGACTATAACACGCGTTCGCACTTCCTGTTTCTTGAGCGAAGAAGATAATTTCATGGCGTTCATAAATTTAACGCTGTTAGCTTAAAGCAAATATCTTCAGAGGAACTGTGGAAGAGAAATATTTTTGACCCTTGAAGTGTTGCACTGCAAAGGTGTAACAAGCTGCGTAAATCAACTGCACTGAGGATAGTTGAGGTGCCCAGCAATCGAATTGAAGCAACATGTGCAAAATCTTTGTGCCACATTGCAGCAGCAAATGTCCTGATAAAAAACGAACTGCAACAATAGCAAGAAAAAGCAATCAAATCGAAGGCGTACGGAAAAAATTGAAACACCTGTGCTGAACACCCATAAGTTGAGGTCAATTTATTTATAGCATTTAACCAGCGCATGGTTAAACATGGCCAGTTTAAGGATCCATGCAAGGATATGCAAAAAATTTTTGCTTATTTTTTTGTTTTTTATATAGTAACTTTTTTTCCACACAAAAACAGTTGGCAAGACTTCGCATCCTTTCTGTGCTGAAGGCGGCACTAGAGTACGAGGACTTACAACAAAAATGAATGCAACAACATTTATCCTTAATATCGAATTTCTTAAAGTTTACAAATTATGAGCGGAAATCCTTTTTGCGTAATATCCACACGAGCATAATAATTCATTTTTTTTATTTTTTGTTTTTTATTTTTGTTTATTTCATGCTAAGGTTAAACAAAAGGTGCTGTGGGCACGTGTCTGTCTAAAGGACAACGAAAAAATGTTGAAATCATTAGCGAAGAAAAGGTCACATAGCATAAGATTCGCTCATACAATAAACACAGGAGTTCTGTGTCTCTGACATTTGAGAATATTTCATATATTTAAATTTATACCCAACCCCAATGGCCCTAATTATGTACTGTTAATCCATTATTTAGTAGTGTATCCTACTCAACAGCTTAAAATAGAAGAAGCATACATAGATAGGCAAATGTTAGAGCACAAAGGACAATTGTTTAAGTAGGCACAAGAAAAGTTCCCCTTGAAAGTAATAAACCTTATTGGGAACTTATTGAAAACTTGTTCATATATTAATCCTTTATTTATAAATATTATATACTATAATTACTTACTTCAATTTTTTTCAAGATTTTGGTAGCCACATGGAAGAATTCCTTCAATAAGATATGCTGAGCTTTCAAGTGTACTTCTATAAAATCATCTGTATAACTTATTATCAGAATTCAACGGAGCTCAGTACATAGAAGAAGATTAACTATGATGTTCAACTCAATCCCAGCAAATATTAATACTTCTAAAAGCAGTTACACCATTCAAAACCTGTCGAAAAAACTCTAAAGCACATTAAATACGAAGTATTAGCAATTCATTATGCAGTAAAATGTGTCTTTGGTAACCAAATCCTGGTAACCAAAGCTTGATAAAACAATCTCAAGCTTCTCGGACAGCCAAGGTTCGATTTAATCACTGCTAAACATCGCAATCACATCAATTATAACTCGCGATGCCGAGTTTCTCTCATTAATTTAACTAGGTGTGTCAGGTTCCAGCTCATATGGGTCCCTGCACATGGGTATACACCGAGAAAATGCAGGAAGGACTAGCTTGCCAAAGCAGGCGCTCTTTTCCCTAATATTCACTTCTCAGATATTGAGGTCCCACTTACAATCGTTAAACTCTCAATTAAACAAAAATGTGTAAGCATAGACAAGCAAAACTGGGTAGACGAATCTTATTGTCAGATCTACTGATTGACATGATTTAAATTGAACAAAAAATGCAGTAGTCAGCTTCTTCAACTAAGGCGGTACCTGCTCAGCAGTACAATATCTGTGTTAACGGTCCATTGCGAAATCGGTTGGCATGTTATGAAATTAGGTCTACCCTACAATGACCATTTTTGTGTTTGTGAGGAAATTGTGCTCCATATCATATGTCAGTGCCCATCTTTAGCTCGGAGAAATTCTAAAATCTTTGGGGGTCCTTTTCTTACCGACCTGGCTGAGTTATCATCTTGCAATATTAGACACTCAACCAACTTCATAGAGCAGTCAGGTGAGTTTTCCTTTACCTGATAGGGGAGTCGTTTTCTTTCGGCCACAACGGTCCATTATTTGAACTTAAGTGAGTTTTCTTGGCCACAAGGCCGCTACTCCTAACTAACCTAACTATATGCATACGTATGAAATATATATATGTTATAATATATGTAATATATAATTTATATATGTGTATAAATATAGAAACTAGTTTCTTCTATTTATATAACACCTTTATATGCATTTAACATTTCATACCTCATAAAATAACTCAAATACAAGGGTATTCCAAGCAATACTAAATAATTAAACACTTTTGTGGATTTCTCGTCGTTAGGGTTTCAATGGTAACGAAAGAGCTGGGTGCTCTAATTCTCTTCATAGAAGTAGAACCTATAAATGCCTGTCCTGCTGTATGGTGCAGAAACTTGGACAATTACCAACAGTGATGATAAGGCGTTAGGAGCATTCGAGAAAAAATGACTACGGAAGATCTATGGTCCCTTACGCGTTGCAACGAGTATGGAAATGGAAAAATGGAAAAAAGTGCTTCGGCTATAAAGGTATTTGATTCGGTACCCGCAGGTGTAAAACGCGGTAGAAGACGTCCGCATCTTCGGTGGAAGGACCAACGGTGAGCAACGATTTGGGGCGCACGGTACTTCCAACTGGCGTCAGAAAGCAACTAATCGGGCTGACTGGCGGAGGCTATTCGACGCTCCACGTCTGTGATGGCCAACTAAGTAAATAAATAAGTAGAATGTTAGGTGGTTTCTTAGAAAGTAGTTTAACTTTTTCAGATTACTACAAAGAAAGGTGCAGTTTTTACTTTTTGTGTTTCTTATACATCATAAAATTTATTTTGTAAAATGAAGAATGAAATATCGACTGACCTTATCTCCCCATGTACTGCAAATGCTTACTTTTACAGAAGAAATTAAAGCACATTTGTAGAAAACAAGTGCATTGAATCGAATGAGATTTGCGATCGGGAATCAAGAGTTAATATTTAGTTGTCAAATTAAAGCATTAAAGAATACCACAATTGATCCTCATATAGCGCAGCATACATTGTTCATTTTAATACGTAAAACCAATAATATGGTGTTAATATATAAAGGCAGGGTATATTTTTCAAAGGATCTGCAAATAGACAATGCTGAATGCTATAATTGATTTAAGCTGAATAAAGCATTATTTACGCTAACTAACTAAATAGTTATGACATCAAGATTATTATCAAGTGTCTCGTCGCCAACGCGTAAGGGACCATAAATCTTCCGTAGAGTTTTTCTCTCGAATGCTCCTAACGCCTTCTCATCACTGTTGGTAATTAACCAAGCTTCTGCACCATACAGCAGGACAGGCATGATAAGGGATTTGTAGAGCGTGATTTTTGTTTGTCGAGAGAGGGCTTTATTTCTCAATTGCTTACTTATCCCGAAGTAACATCTGTTGGCAAGAGTGGTTCTTCGTTGAATCTCTAGGCTGACGTCATTTTTGGTGTTTAAGCTGGTTCCTAAATTAACAAAGTCTTTCACAACTTCGAACTTATAATTGTCAACAGTGGCATGACTCCCAAAACGATCAGGAGATTTGTTTATTGACAGAAAGTACTTTGTTTTGTCCTCATTTACCACAAGACCCATTTGCTTTGCTTGTTTTTCTAAGTTGGAAAATGCCGCACTGACGGCGCGGGTGTTCAGGTTAATGATATCAATATATCATTGGTATATTGGTAGAATATTCTGCCAGTGCGGTTTAAATCTCCTGCTCGAATTATCGTTTCCAACATTAGATTAAAGTAATCACACGACAAGGAGTCACCCTGTTTGAAACCTCGTTTGGTGTCAAACGGGTCGGTGAGGTTCTTCCCAATTCTAACAGTTTTGCTGGGATACCAAATTCAGACATAGCAGCATAGAGACTGACAGCACTTCAGTGAAAGTTTCACTTCGACGACGCATGTAATACCAAATAGATGATCTAACTATAAATTCCTACTTTCAAAAAGTATTCGAGAAGTGTTACTGTCGAGAAGTCCACATTTGTTGTCAAAATTCTGTATGCAAAATGTACAATGAAGCTATGTATATTCAAACTCTGAAATTTTTTAACAGATCGAATAAGTACATATATAAGAAGTAACGAAATATGTATATGTACATATGTACAACCGCATGGATAGATATGCGATTTTTAATATATGATATAATACTTATAAATATCCTAAACTTATATTTTAAAAAAAATTTAAATTTGTACATTTATTAGAAGGCCATACCATGCCGACAATATTTACTACTTTCCTCAATTTACCATCAATTTACTCGAACTCGCACTCGGTCTTATGAACTCGAACATATGTTAAATCGAATATTAGGTCTGTATTGTAAAATCGACAGTTAGCTCCTGCAAAAGAACTGCCGATCCATAAACTGCCGATTACTATAATAATATTATAGTAAAGAGTTATATCGATACGAATTAAAACTTAATTATTTATTTAACAACTTATAAATAATAATTTCTTCGGGATTTAAAAATTCCTTACAATCCTCACAATATCTTGTCATGCGATATACATAAATTTCTTAATTAAAATTTATTTATTTAAAAAATTAATAAAACAATTTTATTCAATTAATTTCTATTTTCAAAATTAAAGCAAAACATTTAATACGACACGCCATCTGTGCATTTTAATTCAAAATAAATGAAAAATTTGTTTTATACTGTACTTTTATTATACGAATGAGCAGTACAAATATTTTAAATATTTACTTTTGAACCTGACTGTTCACAGACAACAATACGTAGTGTACTATAAAAAACTGTTCTCACCCAAATAGCACTTGTGCTTTTCGTAACATAGTCCTACTACCTTGAGAACAGTAGTGGTGCTGCGCTTTTATTTATTAGCATTTTATTAACTATAATTAAAATTTATACCTAAATATTTAAATAAAATTAATTATTACTACAATTACATACCTTCACTATACTAATTTTTTTAAACGGTTTTTGTTTTTTTAGCTATAAAACTGTACTGTACACCAAGAAGTGGAGCATTTAATGTGTGGTTTGTGTTCATGCTAGATATGGTAGTCCAATGTGTTGTTGAAAGCAGGGCTGTCCAAAGCACGAACCGAAGGCCGCATGTAGCCCGCGGCTGATGTTTGTGTGGCCCGCGACATGTTTTTAATCTACTACAACTACACAAATATTCTTTTGGTGTCAAAAAACTAGATTAGCTTATTTTTATGGAAAAACAAATAAATGAATTTAAATTGACAAATTAAATAAATTTTATTTTTGTGTCTTTTTGCGGTCCTCCAATCTGTACAGTGATTTGTATTGACCCGCGATTGCATTTGGTCCAGACATCCCTGGCTTAAAGAATAACCATTGAACGAACTCCTTATATCATCAATATAACTTAATCAATCAATAATTTAATTAATAACTTTTTTATATTATTATATAGTTACTCTTAGGAATATAAAAGAAATTTATATTTATTATTAAAATTTTATACTTTCTATTAAGAAACATGCTTTTAGGCATCTGAAGTGTTGTAGATGATGTGAACCTTAGTTAAGTCTTCATTTATCCGTCTTAGTTTAATCTTCATTATAAGACGAGTAAGTGGTGTCTACCCGTCAAAGACGAAAAGGTTCTTAGTATTTTGTGTGATTTAAAATAAGTTTTAATTATTATAATAATTTTTGAGAGTTTTAAAAAATGGCATATAATGGATGTGATCCTATATTTTCCAAGATTAAATCAAATTAATTGAAAATATGAATAAAATCATATATACTCTCTGCAGAAAACAAGGAAAATCTAGTAAATCATATCTCTTAATTCCTGCTGACCGTTTTATTTGAAAAAAGAAACAACAGTTTTTAACTTTTAAATTAATCTTTTTATTAGTGTAAATCTTAATTATGACAGTGGATTCATTTTATTTATATTTTACAGTATGTAGGATATTTATTAATATATTAATTTATTTAAATATTATTTAATAGTATATTACAGCTTGTCTAGAAATTTCTATATGTAATTTATTCGTGAATTAAGACACTCAGTAATCACTGAGGAAGCTTATTATTCTGTGTGTTCTGTGTGAGAGATAATACTCGAAATTGTGTGAGAGATAATACCCTACTCGAAATTCTGTTAAATACCAACATTCGCTGCCATATCGACATAATTTACTACTTCCCTCAATTTACCACCAATTTACTCGGACTCACACATGACCATAGATTTAGGTTTAGATTTAGATTTCAACTTGTTTTGCTGTCGAAATAAAGGTTAATTTAAAATGACAACTACAATTACAAACAAAACTCTCGTGTGAATCCAGTATAATTGTACTTATGACTAAGATCGTCGCTGTTTACATGTTCCACTATTTACTAATATAAAAAAAACTTCAATTGAAACGTATTGTACATAAATCATAAATCGATTAAACGTATTGCCTCTGTATCATGCATTGTAGTTTTTAAAGTGCTTAAAATAATCATTTAATATAAAATTAAAAGGAAAATATTTTATGGCCATTCTAATGCTTTTATTAATTTCATTTGTAATTTTATGTTGTACTGTCTTTTTTTATTTATGATACATGAATATTATTTGCTGTACTGTACCACAATTTAGTGCTCATATGTTTTCTCGGAGAGTCATAAAATGCATAAGGGAGTCTCTTCTACAGATATAAAGTAAATGTTCATGCTATGACTTATTTTTTCCATTTTTAGTATTTTAATTGGAGAATTATTGTAATATCAAAATAAATGGAATTGAGAATAATGCATTTTATTTCGATGTGAACCATTTATCAACAACACCTAAATAAAAACCATTTTGAAATTATTTAATTTTATGTACATTCAAAATAAAGTTCACCACATTATATACTAAAAATAAGCCTTTTCGGTGGCTCGCAATTACGGCAAAAAGTAGCAAGTTGCTGGTTTATACTCCCGGAAATATATACAAAACAACAACACTATTTTCTCTATCGTTCTTACAAGATATCATTTCTAATACTACAATTTTAAGAAAATATTAGCTGTTTCATGCAAACCATTTCTAGACTATAATATATGTATATATGTATATGTATATATTATAATATATTGACAAATATATACATATACAGTAGATTCTCGCAAATTAGACAAATTTTCGGGTAGTTCGAATTTGCGAAAAGTTCTAATTTCTGGACTTTTTTATTTCTATAAAAAATATATCAAAAAATTAATATTAAAACTTAGGGGGGTTTTTGAATAGCAAAGTAAGAAATAAAGGACAAACACAAAAATTTATTTTTTTTAATTTTATTGAAATTTGGCTAACCATACAACGCTGTTTCAAATATTGCCAAGTACTCTTCATCAGTGGTCTTTGGAATAATCGAATTTTTATTTAATTAATTTATAGTCCGTATATAATTTGTTTGGACTGCAAGAGCCAGGCTTAGAACTCGTGCCTGTCAAATTAGAAGCGATGACTAATTGTGTTTAACCACAAGAAGCCAAGGCTGCACAAACTTTCAATGCTCAAGTTCCAGGTTTTATTGTCACTTATTTTTATTTAATTAGTGACATCAACCAAAGCACTTGCCGTGCTTTAAATTAGAACGAGCTTATAAACTACAGCTTTATTTTGGAAACACAAGTTAACGAATTGAAAGTTAACTTTAGGGTTCGCCTATTCTTTTTATTTTTTCAAAGCTACTCTTTTTTTGTAGAGACATTTTGTAATGCATATTGTTTTACTTACTATATGTAAAGCGACCATTCTGGTGCTTTTTACAAAGAAGCTATGCTATGTTAATCTAAATTTTAATAAAGCTTCTTTATCACCATACAAAGAAAGTCTAGCTTTACAGCAACATGAATACTTTATGTAATATAAAAAATTTATTTCACAGTAGAAAATAATCTTTATTAGTCAAATTTTTACAATGTTATCTAATTACGGGGAATTAAAAGATTTTTTATATGATCTCATGATGAGCAAATTCAATCCGATCATTAAATACATACATATATCGCACACAAGGAAATGCTATGCAATTACTCAATTATTGTATAAACTTATATATAAAAAGACTATAAAAATAATAATATATGTATACAAAATTATATTAAAAGTTTTTTTATTAATATAGCTTCAATAATAGCTTTAAATATGTATTTAATTACTACAATAAAAATATATTATATTTTTTATAAAATATATTATATAATATATTATAACAACAATTCAGCTCTTCAAAAATGAACAGTAATATATAATTTATGAGAACTGAACACAGCTACCCACCTCTACGGTACCAAGTGTTACTGCTCATTTTTCTGTTTGTTTTTTGTTGGGTTTTTGTGCTCTCAGCAGAATTTGTGTATGACAGCAGCTGAACAAAGCATAAACAACAAAAAGAATTTAGTTGTGTAAAAACGTCAAACGAGGTGAAATTCCCATTGCAATGGATCGGAAGACGTACTACGTGCGCGTTTCATACTTTTAATAAAATTGAATAAATTTTTGTTAATACAATGAGTAAAATTTTTAAAAATATAAATTAATCAATATGCATTTCGCAAGCAATAAAACAAAAGTGCAATAATTGAAATTTTAACAAAAAATTTAATGAAAATGTTAAAAAAACAAAAACGAAGAGCAATCTAAAAGTAACTAGAAAACAACCAACAACACTAACAACAATAAAAGAAACAAGACGCAAATAATAAATTTGCATATCAAATAATATAAATTATTTAAATAAAATTTGTGTTCTATTTTGCAATAAATAAAACGTCTATAAAGCCAAAATAAATAAATGAAATATTATTTTAACTTACTTTAACGTACTGCATTTGCATTTTATTAAACGGTGCTGCTTTAAAGTGCTCTGCTGACATGGTAGCAGCTAGCACGAGCAGCACCAATTTCCAAACATTAATAACCCAAACCCAAACCCCACATTATACAAAACGAAGTACTTGCAGAAATACCACCGACGTCAACATCGAAATCGGAATCGACTTCAACGTCTACGTCAACGTCAACGTCAGCAGCAGCAGCAACAACAGTACAATTGCAGCAGCAAAGGAAGCAGTAGTAGCAAACGAAAGCAGTAAGCAGCAGGAGCAGAATTAAGAAAAATCAATAAAAATTTGCCACTAGCCTTAAAAGCGAAAATAGCATAAGAAAATTATATGTTTAGTGTGTTTTGTTGTTGTTGTTTTCGTTGTTGTTATATTTCTTGTTGTATGCTATATGGTCCCGTACATTGCGTATTTATGTATCGTTCGTCACTTTGTGTGCGTGTGTAATTTCAACATTCGTATGTGCACAGAAAAAAATGTTATTAGTGCGCGGCAATGAGGGAGGTGTAAAGTAGGTGAAATTCTTCCTGCAAAAGGATATTGAAAATATTCAAATAAATGTATTATACTTTTTATTATAAAAAGTATTAAAGAAATGTAAGCTTCTTAAGTGCGAAACTGTGTAAAGTTAAGCAAAAACAAACATAAACGATAAGAAATAAAATTAAAAAAAAAAAAAGTAAAACGCAAACACAAATTCATTTAAATAGAATATAAAAGGAAATCAAGTGGAATTAAGTGAAGCTAGCGTTAGAGGACAGCAACGACTCGCACACAACACAACACACCACGGCACAAGAACACACCAACAACAACAACAATTGCCATGCTTTTGAAGGCAGTTAAAAGGATTCACGGCATTTGGTATTGATTGATTTATGAGTGTGTCACCGAAGAAAGCAACAAAGCAACAAGGACCGCACTTACACCAATCAACAAACAATATACAAGTGAGTTAAATATACAAAAAACAAAAAACAAAAAACGGAAAAAAACACAACACAACAAAACAAAACAAAATAAATAAATAAGAAATTAAATTTTATTTACCTGATTTACGATTTACGATTTCAATTTCAATTTCAAGAGTTAAAAGTGCTCTCAATCAATTGTAAAATATACGAGCGTTTAGGGGTGGGAGAGAGCGTAATAAACTGGCAATCACAAACCGCAAAGGCACTAATGCTGGCTACACTATTGTGGATTGGATTCGTTGTGTATGCTTTAGCTGTTAGCTGTTATTGTTGTTGTTATTATTATTATTGTTATTGTTGTAGTTCAACATTCAATCAATGAATGTTTACTCTATGAAAACCTCTTCAAAGACCGGCACTATCGTCAATGTGCAGATATAATAAGTACGGGTATTGTACATACAATGTATGTGTATGTATGTGTATAAATCCTTCATTTAAAAATTATGATGTTAAAAATTACCGATTATAGAGAATTATGACCTATTCTACAGTTGTGAGTTAAGTCTCTATATTGACTTAAGACATCAACTTTACTGATTTAATTTATATTTTATTGGGATTCGAGACTTAAGTTACGAGTTTGTTGATTAAATGATTAAATATGTATATTATTATTATTATAACTAAGGGGGACCAGTGCAGTTCATCATGATATAATTTTTCGCGAGCTATCTAATGGGCATAGAATCTCACATTATCTTGTTGGAATCTGTATCCTTTTTTTTTTTATAAAAACTGGTCTCTTCTGTTCAAATGAATCATTCGATTAGTCCAGTTGATAGTTTAATTCATACTTAAGTCGGTTTTGACACTTAAGTTACAACTGTGATATCAGTCCGTAGATGATTAAACAAGTTATTATTATTATTATAATTATGGGGAACTAGTGCAGTTCATAATATTGGATTATTCGGAAAATATTATCTGAGTTAAAGTTGTTCTTTGAATAATATATAGTCAATATTGTTTCAATATTGTTATTTGTCATTTTTCTGCAAACTCATAATTCCATATTCATAAGATTTCTGATATATAGTGTTATGATATATAAATATCATATTTTTAACCTACGAAAAAGTTTCGTGAGGATTGAAGCAAGTAATATTTCGAAGTTCAGTTAACTTGAAAATATTTTTATGCACTAAACATCCGATCCAAAGTATTAAAGTTTTATCGCGAGATACATAACTGGTATGAGGTTTCATATACCTTTTCAATTATTCAATTCTGAATTCTTCAGTATACTTCAACATTAATCTTGGTGTGGTTCGGTAGAAATTCAAAATAAAAAACAACCATTAGCTTGAAATCCCCAATCACCTCTTTTAATGAAAATTGGTTTTCGAAGTCTTTTGAGTGGGTTAACCTTTTCAACATCATAATCTTCATAAAAGAGTGTTTAATATTGATTATTAAAAAGCATTTCTCAATAAGGTATAGATAATAATAATAATACGCCTTGCTCGTCGTCTATGATTTCAAGCAGCCTCTTATACTGGGCATAGGCCGTCTATAAGCCGCTTTCACCTTTCGCGCCGTAACGCTACGTCCTTTATGTCTGAAATGTTGCTTATGTTTCTTCCTAGGGGCTGCAAAATGGTGTTTATTTCATTCAACGTTGACCTTCTCCATGTTATTTTTGGACGGCCTCTTCCTCTACTACCTTGTGGGTTGTATGCCAACGCCTGTTGACAAATTTCGGTGGGAGCTTTTCGAAGTGTAGATTGACATCTCTAACATTTGTTCGGGTCAAAAGATCGTGATTTGATATTCTGTTATAGATGCATTTTAAAAATAGTAAACGTGATTTTAACAATTCCTGACTAATAATGTCATAGAGCTATACATACATTAATGTATTTCCCGCTCAATTTAATTAGTAAATTGTTCATGTTGTTACCTATATAGGTCCTTTAAAAGCAGAAACATAAAAAGATTAAAAAAGAAATACATAATGTGGTATTTGAAGTAAGAAGATGTAGATATATAAGAGAAATAGAAAGAATGAGGGGAATAGTAATAAAATTAGGCCAGGTCGAGCTGAAGAAACTTTGTAATCTCTAACTATTTTTTTACATTAGTTCATTGTTTACATTACATTTCCAACTAGCATGCAGTCTGCGTTGTGTAAGAGTCTTATAAATGACGTCATAAGTTCCACTTTTATTTGAATAAATGAGAAACCTCAGCCAAGCTGGAAAGAATGTATATAGAAATATATATTAAAAGTAGCGAAATATAACAACAAAAATACAAATTTTGTATTATTACAAGGAATTGAATTTTTGGCTGACCATAGAGCTGTTTCAAGTATTGCCAAATACCCATCATCAGTGGTCTTGGAATTATTTATTCATATTTAATTATTCGTATATAATTTTTTGAGGCTGCAAGTACCAATGGTTGAACTCGTATCCTCCCAAATTTGGAGCTCAGTGTAAGTGCTCATTAGCTAACTGACTCAAAACCGTACTTGACTTGCATCTTCGAACTTAGAGCTTTATTAATTTGCTATGATAGTTCATTAACAAATTCACTTGCTTCATTATATTAGAATGAAATTATATTAAGTTGAAATATGAGTTGCTAAAGGTGCTTAGTTATACAAACGTTCGCTATTTAGATGATATTTTAATTATGTATAGCCAATAGTTTTATATTGGAACACAACTGTAAATATCTAAGATATATTGTATAATTATTTAAGTGTATTAAATAATTTATTGAAATATTCAAAGCGTAGTTAAAATTGATATTAATAAGTTTAACTATGTTTACTACTCAAAAAAGAAACCTATTAGGTGTGTTTTTTTGGAACTATGATAAATTAAAATAAGCAAATTTAATAATTGATATTATCATTCTTTGGAAAACTACGTTATCATATGACAGGAGATTCACCTATTGTAATATTTCTCATGCATACTGAGAATATATAGTATATAGTTGAAGTAAGTTGTTCACGACCAAGCAATATATATATATATATATATGATAGAACCGTGGTGATACTACAAATGTCCTTGAATACAGTTAGAGAAGACACACATCATATAAAACATGTCGAGTCTTAAGAGATAGTGTAAGCTAGTATTAGGGACGAAATAGTTTCAAGAATGGTATTTCAGAAACTTAAGTAATATACTAAAGTTTCTTCAACAATCGGTTCCTTACATATTCCGCATTTATTATTTTTGGAAATAGTTAGTTGGTGTACCTGCAGACTAAGGTATTGCAGTTTTTTGCATTGAATAGTAACACGGGTTTACTATTTTTTACTATTTTTTGTTGAAAATAGCACGTGTTTCTCTAGTTATGCTTATGTACTGGTTTATAACAGACAGAGGCCTGAGTAACTTATTTACTTAGTCCTCTTCAAAGTCAGCACAATTTTTCAGCAGCTTCGATAGTTGTTTATACTATGAAGATAAAATCCAATGTTGTCTGATGAGTGAACAAAATAAATAAATAATAAGTAAATAAGTACTAACTATATATATATAACTATATATATATGAATCGTTTTTACATAAATAACAGTTTGAATTTATTGACTTTTATTGCAAATAAACTTTTAATAAAGTTAATAAATGAGCTAATATAGTAGGGTTTGAGAGTTGTATTTAAGGTAGGTAGGGTTTCTAATCTAATTCCCTCTGAAGAGTAAAGTATTAAAGAAGCAAGCTTTATACAATCTACTTCTGTTGCTAAAATAAATAAGCCAGTCAAACTTTAATCCTCCAAGATTATCGAAAATGTATCAATTTTAAAGACGTCTTTGTATAGAATATTCCAGTTTTTTTGTAAAGAAATCATTTCACTCAGTAAATAGAATAAAGAATTCTACAATTTTCGAGTTTGAGATTCTCTGACAGTCAAAAATAACAGAGATGGAGCACTCTCCGTGCATTATCAATAAACAAACTTGATACAATTTGCTTCTGTTGTGAAGACAAGTTAGTCAAGCTTCAATCCTTTTAGAACAAACAACCGTCTTCGGACACTTAATCGAATGTGTTTTTAATATTAATTTTAAAGTTCATATAGATTATTTCTGGTATTTTTCTGGAGTATTTCTGGCTTATAAAACTCCACAATGTTTAGGTTGGAGGATATTTGATAGATTAAAATGTCAGACATTAAGATATAGAGTGTTAATTTTATCAATAAAACAAACTTGAAGGTTGTCAGTCATATGTCCAATCTTTATAGAACAAACAATCGTCTTTGCACACCGAATCGGTTATATTGTTTATATCAATTTTAAAGTCATCTGCAAATGTTTTTTTTTTAAATAAATTAATTTGTCTCGTAATTACTGTGGATTATAGAACTCCACGATGTTTGAGTTTGCAGTGAACTACTAGGTATAAAAATTAGGTGTGATATGATACCTTGATTTTTTTATCTAAATCATATTTTTTTCAGTAATTGACATGGTTCTGAAAAATTAATATTTTACTAATTGAGCGAACACAATACAATTCGAATTCATTGAAATTCTGAAATTTTATCTTTTAAATGACATTCAGCATAAAGTGATGGAAAGCAATCAATAGTTATTCGACACTCAGTTGAACTCTGCCTACTCCATATTCTGCATTCGTGGAATGAAATACATATTTCATTTGCTGTGGGTATATGTGGTTCGTTAGTTATCCCAGCACAATTCTATAAATAAAGTTTAGCTGGGTTATTTCTATTTCAATCAATCTAAATGCTGAATTTGGTTTTGAATCCGAGTTGAAATGTTAATGGGGACGGACAGACGGTTGCTCCTAAATATCCTTTGAGTACCTTATATTTATTTTTATTTCTATTTTTAATATAATTAATTAAAGTTTCCACAATTGAATGCAGAATAGAGTCTTTTCTCTTATGTAGATAGTTCTTTAGTTATGTGAAGTTGGTTTAGTAGGCATGAACACATGTATATCACTTAGCAAACTAAGTACTTACCGATATAGAACGTATCAGTTGACTTTATTTATTTTATAAAAAATATAAAAACAAAACCAAAGTTTAATTATTTTTTTTTTTTTGCTTATTTAACAATTTTGCAGCACAATCAATGATAAACTGAATTATGAAGACAAAAAAATCTAAAAATCTAAAAATCTTTTCAAAAAGCGCTCAATTCATACGATATTTGACATTGTATTTTGTCACGTTTAAATAAAATAAATACATTTCATTTTAAATTAATTTTTAGTTTTTTAGATAATAAAGCAATAACTTATAATTATTAATATAAGTCATATTTTTAAAAAATTGTTTAACATTATATAAATTAATTTTTTTATTTAAATTATTTATTAATTAAAATTTATTAAATTTTGTTTTATAAATGCACAATTGTACTGCCATTAAATCTTGCACAATTCACGGGTTCAATTTATTAAAGAATTCGCAAATTTCCGTACTGCATGTCTTTTAGGTAAAAATTTATTATTTACGTTATTTTGTCAAATACTCTTTTTTGTTGTAAAATTCAAGATCAAGTTATAATCTATACGAATCATGTATGGTAGCGACGGCAGCAGTAACAGCGTTTGTTGTTGCTGTGTTTGTTGTATAAATATTTGATAGGCAACTACTATTGTAGTTGTTGTTGTTATAGTTATTATTACTGTAGTAATATTATTCCATATATCCAAAATCCATAGGTTTTGTTTTTAACTTAACATTTATTTAACAAATTTATTATTTACAGTTAATTTATAATGTAAAATGTATATTATTTATTTTTAAATAATGTTTGCAATGTAATAAAAAAACACAATTAAATATTTTTAATTTTAATAATATGAAGTTTACTTTTATAATATAACTTCATTAAACTTAATTTTATATTGTAAAAAGTTCAAATTCGCATTGACGGTAAACCTAATTTTTTGCTATGCAAAATTGTATGCTTTACCATGCATGTGCTCACTTTACTCGTGTTTTTTCTACTACTAGTTCTTTCTCCAAACTAAAAGTAACTGGGCAAAGTTAAACACCCTACATACTTGATGAGACTGGCATCTTAACTTCGTTAGGTGTTAACTTATATATTATTATTACCGCATCTACATATATAGGTTTGAAGTACTGCACTTTTTCTTTTCGTAATTATCACTTTGGTTAAAGGTTTTTTTTTTTAAATTTCATAGTTGCAGTATATCAAAGTATATTGCCATTTTAAAACCACAAGTATAAAAATAGAAGTACTACGGATATTACAGTAATTATAGTTCGAAGCAGTTATACAACATTTGCATCAAAGTGCTAAGTGACAACACTAAAATTGCAAATATTGTGAAATCTGCGAATCGATTTATTAGTCACTATACAGTTTTTTGTTTGCAAAATTGTACTTTTCAAAGACTATCTAAATAGTTTTCAAGAGATGCACTCTGAATAATAATTGAATTGTTGTGATATAAATATACTCTTAAAATAAATATACTCTAAACTATAATTAGCTGTAGGGTTCGCAAACTGAACTATACTGAACGAGTGACTACATGAAATATGTTTTTTGCTTTTCATTTATATTGAAATATTTTTATTATTAGTAAAAATTAGTACCATATAAATTTAGTAATAAAAAGGCTTAATCTGTTATAATTTGATTTGGGAATAAAGCAATGTAAGCCTTTGTCAGTAAGGAGAACCACGTTATCTAGACGATCAGATGATCGTCGACCACCATATTTATTATTGCTTTCAATGTAATTTAAAAAAATTGAAAGCAACAACAAATATGATGAACGACGATTGTTCATCTGCATAACATAGGCCTAAAGAATTTTTATCTTTTCTAAACTTTTTCCAGACGACACACCGGAAATGTTTCTTCACCGGATATGTGAACTGCCGCTAGATATAACATCTCTGAGGCCATTATGATCACGAAATTCTAGCGTCAGCGTTGATCTGTTTGTCAGTTACAGTACGTGGGATAACGATAACACTGTCGATACAGTAACAATGTTATAACCTTAATTGTGCAAATGGACTTAAGAAATATCTTGAAAAGATAAGATCCAATGATATATTTTATGAGAATTAACGAAGAAATTCGATTTTTATAGTCACTGAAACTATTAATTGCATGTCTAGATCTTAACACTCAACACATTTCTTGATAAAGACGAAGTGCTTAAACTTTTGTAAAACATATACAACTTCTATGAATGAATGGTTGATTAATTTAAGACGCACTAGCACATTATTCCATACAAATGAGGCGCGTAGCCAGAGAGAGTATATGCTATGCTGAATTTATTTTTTTTTTTGACAGTGGGTAAAAGCATCGAAAACCACCATGTGAGACTTGAACTCACTAAATCACCTCTTAGGAATGAATGGAGAAGATTTCCACAGCATTGTGAAAACTTCATTCCAGTAATCAGGGGAGAGAGGAGAAAAAATAGACTTAGTACCTAGCGAGCTAGATTTATCTAAGCCAGAAAGCATGGATATACATTAAGGAAATTGAGTTATGAAGAAGGAGATGGGGTTAGAGTAGATAAGCGGGGGCGAGGTTAGCGGTAAACTTTGTGACTGGGGTCACGAAAGCCGTGGTTATATAGGGGAATGAAGTGAAGGTTACGGTCCCACTCACTGAGGTAATCGGACAGGTATTGGGGATAGTTTAAAGCGCAAGGCTAGAACAAGATCTTCAGGAATAGAGACGTCAGGGGGGAGGTCGTAGAACCGGGTGAGGTACCTAGGAGCGAGTGTCAAAAGGTACTCGTCAATGCGAGTGATCTTGGCATTGTCGTAAAGGATAGAGATGGAGAAGTGCTTGCCGTTAGGCTTGCGCTTATAGTTGGTGCATCCCGAAGAAGTTTCCGCTCAAATAGGCGGATTCTTCTCATTTGGGCGTAAGAGATTGCAGACCAAATGGGAAGGCGTAGGTGAGTAGAGGGCGAATAAGTTGCTTATAGCAGAGCAGCTTAACTCTGCAGCTAAGCTGTTTGTGTCTTCGGAGTGCGTTTTTGAGCTGAATGTTTCTAAACCGGACGTTACGGATGGCGTAATCAACGTGGGCGATAAAATTATGTTGCGAGATAAAAACAATGCTAAGATATTTCAGCTTGGGAACTAGCTGGATGGGTGTGTTGTTGCGTTTGAGCTCGATGTTGGAGATATCAAAATCTCTGGTGTGATAACGCTGTTGGCCTAGAAACGCTATGGCAGAGATCTTGATGGGGTTGAGCTTAATTTTCCACTTGCTGAAGCCTTATATATTATTGTTATATATTATTGCTGTATTGATTATGAATACATGATGTTTGTTTGATAGTTAACATTTTTTATTAAATTACTGAAACGATCTGACTTGACTTTATTCATTAACATATTATCCTACAAGACTGATACATTTATTCCAACCCTTCTTCAACTTTTTGAAGATCTGGAATCCAGATCTGGAGTGTACGTTGAGTGGAAAAGCACTTCGAACTGTAATTCATTCAATTTTACCATCGTTCTCATCGACTTTTTTGAATTATTATTATTTAACATTTATTATATTATTATAGTATTATATATTTTTGATTTTATAGTAATACAATTAACTTATTATCTTCAAATAGTGGGTGCCTTGATTATTGTCATTAAGTAAGATTTCGAGGCTTTTATCCATTTGTATAACTTTCTCATAATTATAAAGTTTTTTAAAACACAATTTATAAAAATATCTCAGATATTGTTTGTATTTTTAAGAAAATCAAATATCTCTTGATTTGAACTGCACAAGATAACAGTTATTGCCAAAAATGACAATTTGCAAAAAGGTTCACTGATTTGAAAATTTTTCATTTGTTTTACGAAACATTTTCTCTCTTTTTTAATTAAAAATAAAACATAAAAAATAAAAAATAAAAAATAAAAAATAAAAAGTGTAATTAAGCAAGAACATTTTAGTGTCATTCACATTGCCAACAACCAATTTTAAAATGTTATATCTTTTAAAAATATTTATTTTTTATTTTTTATTTTTTATTTTTCTTATTTTTGTACTTCACACTTTTATTTCACTTTTCTCGAGAGCTCAGTGACCTTTCCATGTTTTGCCATGTGTTGTAATTGTTTTACCATCGCCGACTTTGCTTTTGTTTAATAATATTTTTATGAAATTATACGGCAAGACCAACATTTTACGAGTAATGACGTTTTATAAACGTTCACATTGATAATTTTTTGGTTTCCGATTTCATTCAGCAATTTAAGTGTGCCACTTCATTGAAGTAATATTAACACAGCATACTATTCAATACTCATTATATTGGGCTCGATAAAAGTTCGACTTAGAAACAAATCGGTCCGTCATTCCGTCGGTCCGTAGTTATCTTAACTTCGTCAATCCGTCGATTGATCTGAAGGTATGGTGATTTTAAAAGATATTAGGCGTAGTAAATTGAAATCCATTACTTTCCTAATAGATGGCTTTAGTTATCTGTAGCCTGCGTTGTATAAGTCCGATCGGGTTATGCTAGATGACGTTAAAAAGATAAGGTTTTTTACTAAAAAAAGCTTTTGACAATTTGGTGATTGGTTGACTCAGTTTTGTTTGAGCATGAATTAAAGGTAGACAATACAATAGCAAAGAGAAAATACGCCATAATTTATAGTTCTACTTTGATAAAGGCAAAAATTCAAGCCAGGCGGCTAAAAATGTGAATAGTGCTTATGGTTCTAATACTGTAGCAGATAATCATGTGCAATATTGATTTCGCCGATTTCGTTCCGGTAATATCGTTATCAAAGATGCACCACGCACTAAAAGCCTAATTGTTTAAAAGTTGTGTTAAAGCTTGCACAAAAAATCATTGCACGTTTGGAACCATTTGAATGAGGCTGGATACAAAGAGAAGTCCGATGTTTAGGTGCCATTGCAGTTAACGTAAAAAAACCTCATGAAACGTATGGGTCCATCGACCCATTTCTTAAGTGATCGACTCAGTCAGAGTCAGTTAGAGTCATCGATAATGATTCGCCAAAAGCTCCACGAGCTTGGTTGAGAAGTTCTCTTGCATCCACCATTTGTTCCTGTTCATGGCGAACTATGAATGATTTTTCTAGTGAATAATTCGCTTCAGGAACGGCCTGTGAAAATCGACTGTCTCGGTTTTTTGCTCAATAGGGGCGAGAACTTTTATGAGAGAGCGATAATGAAATTACATTCAAAATGGCAACAAGTTATCAAAACGGCGCATATTTGACTTAAATCATTTTAATTATGGTAAATAAATCTAAACCTATTATTTGAGAAAAAATTAATATAATGCCAGTCAAGTATATTAAGCGTACATACCTTGAACACCGATATGTCCAGTGTCCGAGCAAATATGTGCGGCCATATATCATAGTTACTATTCATTCCTTTATTTTTAATTTTTATTAGCTACTCATATTCAGTTTGCCTTATTTTCGTATATTAGTCTAGTGATTTGAACGCTAATTTCAGTTTGTCTAGAATACAATGTCAACAAAAGAAATTTGGTCATCTTGTTGTCTTGGCTTATCTTGCAGTTTGTTGCCAGTGTATCGGAGACACTGACAACAAAGTTAAACTAGCATTGTATTGGAAGTTTTCATAACTCCCTTTCATAATTGCTTTATTATATTCTTATGATATTCATTTGACAAATGTAGAAATACACGTTTTTGACAGAAGTCGGCTTAATTTATCAAGATATTCTCTTTCAAGACTAACAATGCATACATATTCAAAGAATTGGGCTTTTAAAAGAACGTATTTTACACAAAAAATTAAAACTTGTACGTTCAAGAAAGATGTCCGTTTAACAAAATGTTTACAAAACCTTTCTATATTTTTATTAAAGAATGTTTTGTTGAAACCTCCAAAATATGTCTGTTTCGATGATCTTCTATTCAGTCGAGCCAAATAAATTTTTCCACAATTACTCGTACCAAATCTTTTTCCTCACAACACCTTTTTGAGCTTATATACAGTAAGTAAATACTATTTGGAGAATATAATGAGTTGTAGAATAACTTGAGCTGAGATTCATGAAAATTTATAACTTTTGTCGTGATTTATTCCACGATGTATAATACTTACAATAGATCACATTTATCTATATCAATTGGTGTTAGCTTGTGTACAATTTCAACATCAAATGCACCTAATACGATACATTCTATATTCCATAAATTGTTTTTTTTATAAATAGTTGGGGAATATGTCCAATCCTGAATTATTAAATGTAAAACTAAAATCATTAATTAATCAAAATCTATTTCTCCAGCTTTAAACTATGCCTGCCAGCGCTGGTTCCAATTCACCATACATCGCCCATCGATTTCGTATACTATTTTATGGGTGGTCTAAGGATGGTGTTTGGGCGATTACATGTCTTGGGTTTCGTTTTAAAATTTATAGATTATTTCATAAATGGGAAACGTATAATTTTATGTACGTAGGAAATTACAAAAATAATCTTCATTGCACAATTTTGAATCCTAATTCTTTTTTCAAAATAGTTTCAATTAATTTCTATATATTTTTAAAGCAGGCCGATCCATTTTTTCGAACAATCCTTCAAAAGGTATTTTTTAGATTTGCTACTTCGAAATTCACTGCACTCCTTTCTCTGAAATATTTTTTATTTTTGGAAACAACCAGAAATTACACAAATCTTGATCCAGAGATTATAGTATGGCATTATTCTAGTTTTTTAACAAATTTTGATTGCAAACATTTAGCAATTATCGTTACTCCAATATTAAGAGGAACTTCAGTTACAACATTTACTTAAGTGAAGTAAATTGACCTCATTGCTTTTGTATTCGAGTAGCACCCAACTGTTGATTTGTTTCCGGGTCATATGTACTTGTAGAATCCAGTTTCATTATCTGTGTTGAATCTTTCATTTTCAAATTTTTGTAAAAAATATGAGAAAAATGCACACTCGGCTTTATATGAGCTTCAATATGTACCTGTCCTGCTGATTTTTTTCGTGCATCCAAGATGAATGATACATCTCAGTTCATCATAAATCATTTCCTAGGTCAAGATGGACGGATCTTTATCAATTTTAAACTCCATTTTGGAGTGACGCTTATAACATTAGTTGAAAATTTTTGGTGACCTTTGCGAAATGCGTTTTCCACAGATAATATTACGGAAAGGATCTCTGAAACCGCTTTATAACGGTCTGCAAGTGGAGCAAGTAAATTGGTGTTTTTTGATAATAGAATAAACAAAATAGATTACCTTATATATTTTATAAGGAAATTTACAATTTAGTGTTGAAGAATTGGAACTGGATCACTGCTGGATTTTCCATCAAGATAACGACCCCAAACATACCGCTAGAATTGTTAAGAAATGGCTGCTGTACTATACACTAAAACAACTGGACCATCCCCCGCAATCATCGGACCTCTTTCACATTGAACATTTATGGGAACATCTGGACAGGAAAATTCGTAAAAGAGGCGTCTCTAGTAAAGACTCTCTGAAATCGGTATTGTTGGATGAATGGTGGAAAATTTCACCGGAAATCACAGCAAAATTAGCTGCATCAATGCTGAGGAGGCTAGAAGTAGTTCTTTATGCAAACAGAAAGTAAACAAAATATTAAAGTGTCGATTTTTTAGCTTCTTATTTATTAAATTTATTATTGTGTACTTTATTTTGACGCGATAAATCTGGAGAATTTACAGTTTTTGTTGTATTGCTTTTTTTGTTGTAAAACAATTTAAATTTTTTTTTTGTAATTTAAATAGAATTGAATAACGTTTTATAAAAAATTAATATATTTATCGAAAATACTATTTAAACTATTGGAATAAAGCAAACACATGTTGAAAATGAACTGTTCACTTTATTTTGACGATGACTGTATATGATCTTAGCGTATGGTCTTATAGTCTTAGTCTTAGCGTATGGTCTTATGGTCTTGGTCTTAGCGTATGGTCTTGGTCTTAGCATATGGTCTTATTGTCTTGGGCTTAGCGTATGGTCTTATGGTCTTGGTCTTAGCGTATGGTCTTATGGTCTTAGTGTGCGTGCTAATTGAAATTTTAGTAGAAATGAAAATAGCTGTTGCATATCTAGGTGAGATGTTAATATCTATCTTTGAAACGAGTTCAAAAGAAATCATTTGCAATATTAAAATTTGATAAAATATAATATTTTTACAAATGCAAAAGATCTTCTTAGTCTTAAGTCATTTATATACGCTAAACCATAAATCAGAAATTGTATTTGGTAAAATTGTGGGTTTTACCTACACGCAAAAGTTGATTACCCACTGTTGAATTCATATTTATTTATTACGTTAATGTTAATCTTTGTTTCCATTTCCATTTCCAAAACTTATTCAAAATGTATTTTAAATTGTTCACATTTTTAATTCGCTAATATTTTTGTTTTTATTCCACTTGCCATTATATTTTTGTATAATGACTAATTCACTTCGAGTTCTTCGTACATAAATAATTTTTTAATATTGCTGCAAAGATAACAACAACAACAGCAGCAGTAATTCTCATCAATTTAGTTACTAATATATTGTTGCTGTTATTGTTGTTGTTGTAATGCAATAATTAATTTGTACGCCTTCAAGTGAAAAATTTTGCTTCAGTACAACAAATCAAATTGTTTATTTTGAATGGCAAATTATTCTAAATATGAGCGAGTGACTATGTGTCATACCGATTTATTCTGATTTTTTCAGATTTTCTAGTAATTTACATAATTAAATTTAACAGCGATTTTAACCGGGAAGTATTTAAATGAATAAAATCTATTTAACTATTTAGATTTTTAATAACACAATAACACTATATCTGTGTACTCGATATATAGACTGTACTACTTTTTGATTTATAAGTATACAATATGATTCAAGTGTACAAAAATGTATCTATTAACTTTAAATATATATTACAATAATACAATCTCTGGCAATATAAAAAAGTGATAACGTAGTATAATTGACATTATTATTATTATTAAAAGTTTAAACTTGAAACCGCACAACAGCCGGTACTGCGACCAGCAGAGTCCTATTGTACCAATTTCACTATTGATTACACAAAGCCCCTTAAAGCTTCGTGAATAAAGTCTAGAACTAAATAAAGAGAAAATTTCCTAATCTGTTCTGATGACAGAAGTTCCATATGAAACAAGTTTGTTCTGAGCGTTATTAAAGCTGAATAGTCACAAAGAATATGCATGGTCGATTCCTCATCTTCGAGGCATAAACTTCAATTCGAATTAGCAGATAATTGTAGTTGATATTTTAGTCCATAATGACCTGTAAACAAACCCTTTAGAAACCTTAAATTACATTTTAAGAATTTTAGGATGTCTCTGTAGGAATACGGTGTTATCAGTACTTTGTCTAAGTCCTGGGAAGTCTTCCCACTACTCTAGCCGCATGTGATTTTCCCTTTCCTTGATAATTTTTTTTGTACTGTCCCAGTTAGTTTATACCACAAAACGGCCTGTAAAAGCAGTTTTTGATGCAGTTCTGGTTAGCTCATCAGCATGTGACCCGAAACCGCGATATTTATTTTGACGCGATAAATCTGGAGAATTTACAGTTTTTGTTGTATTGCTTTTTTTGTTGTAAAACAATTTAAATTTTTTTTTTGTAATTTAAATAGAATTGAATAACGTTTTATAAAAAATTAATATATTTATCGAAAATACTATTTAAACTATTGGAATAAAGCAAACACATGTTGAAAATGAACTGTTCACTTTATTTTGACGATGACTGTATATGATCTTAGCGTATGGTCTTATAGTCTTAGTCTTAGCGTATGGTCTTATGGTCTTGGTCTTAGCGTATGGTCTTGGTCTTAGCATATGGTCTTATTGTCTTGGGCTTAGCGTATGGTCTTATGGTCTTGGTCTTAGCGTATGGTCTTATGGTCTTAGTGTGCGTGCTAATTGAAATTTTAGTAGAAATGAAAATAGCTGTTGCATATCTAGGTGAGATGTTAATATCTATCTTTGAAACGAGTTCAAAAGAAATCATTTGCAATATTAAAATTTGATAAAATATAATATTTTTACAAATGCAAAAGATCTTCTTAGTCTTAAGTCATTTATATACGCTAAACCATAAATCAGAAATTGTATTTGGTAAAATTGTGGGTTTTACCTACACGCAAAAGTTGATTACCCACTGTTGAATTCATATTTATTTATTACGTTAATGTTAATCTTTGTTTCCATTTCCATTTCCAAAACTTATTCAAAATGTATTTTAAATTGTTCACATTTTTAATTCGCTAATATTTTTGTTTTTATTCCACTTGCCATTATATTTTTGTATAATGACTAATTCACTTCGAGTTCTTCGTACATAAATAATTTTTTAATATTGCTGCAAAGATAACAACAACAACAGCAGCAGTAATTCTCATCAATTTAGTTACTAATATATTGTTGCTGTTATTGTTGTTGTTGTAATGCAATAATTAATTTGTACGCCTTCAAGTGAAAAATTTTGCTTCAGTACAACAAATCAAATTGTTTATTTTGAATGGCAAATTATTCTAAATATGAGCGAGTGACTATGTGTCATACCGATTTATTCTGATTTTTTCAGATTTTCTAGTAATTTACATAATTAAATTTAACAGCGATTTTAACCGGGAAGTATTTAAATGAATAAAATCTATTTAACTATTTAGATTTTTAATAACACAATAACACTATATCTGTGTACTCGATATATAGACTGTACTACTTTTTGATTTATAAGTATACAATATGATTCAAGTGTACAAAAATGTATCTATTAACTTTAAATATATATTACAATAATACAATCTCTGGCAATATAAAAAAGTGATAACGTAGTATAATTGACATTATTATTATTATTAAAAGTTTAAACTTGAAACCGCACAACAGCCGGTACTGCGACCAGCAGAGTCCTATTGTACCAATTTCACTATTGATTACACAAAGCCCCTTAAAGCTTCGTGAATAAAGTCTAGAACTAAATAAAGAGAAAATTTCCTAATCTGTTCTGATGACAGAAGTTCCATATGAAACAAGTTTGTTCTGAGCGTTATTAAAGCTGAATAGTCACAAAGAATATGCATGGTCGATTCCTCATCTTCGAGGCATAAACTTCAATTCGAATTAGCAGATAATTGTAGTTGATATTTTAGTCCATAATGACCTGTAAACAAACCCTTTAGAAACCTTAAATTACATTTTAAGAATTTTAGGATGTCTCTGTAGGAATACGGTGTTATCAGTACTTTGTCTAAGTCCTGGGAAGTCTTCCCACTACTCTAGCCGCATGTGATTTTCCCTTTCCTTGATAATTTTTTTTGTACTGTCCCAGTTAGTTTATACCACAAAACGGCCTGTAAAAGCAGTTTTTGATGCAGTTCTGGTTAGCTCATCAGCATGTGACCCGAAACCCAGTAAAGGCTAACATTATTCCGAGTTGCAAGTAGCTGTAAAAGCTCATAACACTCAATTACCTGTTTTGACTTGAAAATCCAAGAGAAATGATTGACATTAGTAATTTTTTAATAATTAATTATTATTATTAAATTATTATTAAATATTATTAAATTAATTTTTAATTGATAATAAATTTTAATCCACAAAGATGCTAGTTTGTGGTACTTACTATGGTGAAGGCAGAATTTGTGAAAATAGATAAAAATACACTAAAATACACATATAGATCCGTTCGCCAGAAAAATTACTTTTAAGGCCAAAAATGCTAAAGAATTTAAGATCCCCATATCCAACTATCAGATACAATATATCTTTACTGTATCAGGGATAACAGTGTCTTTCCCTTTTTGGATATATTATACTTCTTTTCTTGTAATTTCATAAGGGAAATGAATGAGAAATGAGAATTTTATATAATAACACAATGCATGGGTTTTAAGTTCAGCAATGGAACAAAACTTAAAAGCGAATAAAGTTGTGTTGTTCTTCAACTAGGATTCAAAATACTGCTCTAAAGAATTGAAAAATATCACAAAAACGTCATCATTACTATATATACGGACAGAGTAGATTGGTGCTAATAAAATATTTTCCATCCAAGTTAGACCGTGCAAAACGACACTCGTCTGGATACTTGGACATGAGATATACAACGGCAATGAATTCTATATATTGAATTGCATTAGAATTAAGATATATCGAATGAAAATTGTTTGTTTAGTCATGGGTGAATGCCAAAGCCAAAAAGCAATTCAAATAGCTCAATTAAATCAAAAGCAAAAATGCTAGTAGATCTAAACTGAAATTAATGGCTAGATTCTTAGCATGTGTCAACTACTATTTTTTAAAGAAGCGATTAAAGAACGCTGCCATCTGCCATTGTCGGGAAATGCGTTCAGTACTTCCATTAAGTTTTTATTGAGTCGGAGATATCCTGCAGCTTATATTTTTCAATAATCTTAACCTATCTAACCTAAGTAAACTTTGAAGAGTTTCTTTAGCGATTGTATACTTTATCTCATATGTACGTCGTGGTGTAGTATTTTCTCTTTTACTGATAAAAATAATTCTACATATGTACACTTTATTCTACCATCATTATCATATCATGTAGAGATATCAGTCTTATGGTAGGTTTACTTACAGCTCACTGCGAACCAAGGAACCATGCTAGAAAATTGAATTTGTCTTTCAATCATACCTCTCGTATCTGTTGGGAAGACGATGAAAGTGTCACTCATCTACTCTGTCTTTTCCCAGCTCATGCACGACGGCGCCTCAACATTTAGGGAGCCCCCTTTTCGTGAGGATCTTGATCAATTACAAGACATCCCACTAAACAGCATTCTAAGCTTTTAGGTTCTAGGTGATTTTAAACTTTTAGTTTCCTCTATATACGGTAACATATTGAGCCAAAAGGCCTAAGTGGATTCGCTAGGGATCGCCAGTATAACATAACCTTACCTTGTGTATAATTTCCGTCACTTTTTCATATTTGTAGTTGTTTGTTCAAAGTGTAAATATCCACATTTTTCCAAACATTTTATTTAACCACTTTAAAAAATGTTTTCAATTAAATCTAATAAAGAATTTAACAGAACAAGTTTCACTTTCAGCTCGGTGTCTGCCCCAGCGATTATCTCGCTTGATAACGCGGGGTCGTGTATATCCACTGTTTTTTTTTTTTTGGTTTGGTTTTGGTTTTGGAATAAATATGTCTGAATCATTTGCAAATTTAATATAATTTTTGCTGTGCTTAAACAAAACAGTTGGCTTGAAAAGTAAACAATAAATTTGAATGAAAATAAAAACGTAAACAAAACACTGTAAATATTTATTTATATTTTTTTAAAAGAATTGTAAAAAAGTACACAATTGCCGCATTGCTGAATTAAATTTGCTTGGAAGATATGAACTAATGTTGGGTTAATTAATAGTTTTTTAATAAAAAGTTAAATAAAAATGATATCATTTCCTTATTTTTGAATACCCAGAAGATAATAAACAGAATAGCAGGTAATAAACGAATTTTATTGTTAATAATTTATTTGTTTAAAAGACACCGAACTAAGCAGTTTTGCAAAAGTAAGCAGAATTAAAATGTCAATATTAGTAAAAATATTTAGTATGATATGTCCAATGTTATGGAATAATTTCTTTTCAGTCGGAGATATTTTTGTGATTGAAAAATTTATTATACCAAAAACGTTAGCTCAGTACATACATTTCTGGTTCTTAAAGTTTTTTTTTAATTACTTATTTATTTATTTATTGGATCTTCTCTTACAATGAGACTAATAATAAGTTTTAAAATCTTATCACTAAGTACATGGTATTGCAATTTTTATTTTAACTATACATTGTATAATATCAAATATAAAATAAGTACCTTCTGCTCAAAAAGTACTCGGATTTTATAAATAAAAAACACAAATTTAAATTTTATTCCAAATTTATTTTATCTCCTGCAAAATATGCTCCTTCTGAAGCGATACACATATGCTAATGCTTAATCCAATCTTTCATACACTTTTCGTAAGCCCGTGAAAGTATGGCTTTTAGTTCCTTCAGCGAATTCTCTTTTACCGATTCAATCGGCTCAAAACGCTTACCACGAAGGGGCAATTTGAGTTTCGGGAACAGGAAAACGTCGCACGGATCCAGATCTGGCGAATATTGTGCTTGAGCGATGAGAGTGGTGTTGACAGCCGTGTTTGATCAAAAAATCGCGTACAACAAGAATTTTCGATAGTAAAAATCGCTAAATGCACTTGAGGTAGTCTCATATTAACAGCTGCTGTAAACAAACTAATTGACAGATGGCGCTCAAATTTATACCATATGTCAATAAAGGGTGTACCAATATAACAATTTTTGAAAAAGGTCTATTACTTAAGAGTAGTTAACAAACAACGAAATTCGAATACTTTTTGAGCAGAAGGTAAACCTTATATAACGAACCTTACTTAGAAATATGGGTTAAATTTCATTGAAGTGAATGTTTGGTGGTTTATTAAGAAAACAGTTAAACTTTATCAGATTACTAAAAAGAAGAGCGGATTCTTACTTGAAGCTATTGAATTTTAATTAATGGTTTGACGGTTAGCTCTTTATAGAGTAAAAGTAGTGGATAGAAATACGAGATTCTTTGCTAAGGGATTAACATATTCTGTCAGCCTTTTATCGTATTTTTGACGAAAATTTGAGTTTTACGTTGTGGTTTTTAAAATGTTTTCGTAATAACTAGATGGATAGCTAGGCAGAGCTGACTGGCTGAGACCACGTGTAGACTTAATAAATCTGCAGCTATCTCATAGCAAATCCCATAATAGCAATTAACAACGACACACATTAGTGAAAATGTATGTATCGTTAGCAAATTGTAAGATCATTTCAAAATTAAATATAAAGCTTAAGGTCTTGAAAACTGATAATTCTCAAAAATTTTAGTCAATTTTTTTGAGGAGCTGCATAGAAACAGAAAAGATTTTCCAGATATATCTCAAAATCCAACTTTTCTCATTTCATTTTACATATGTAACGTACAGACACTGATCAGATAAAATACCGACTAGCATTATACCGATTGACAAACCGGACGATAACACAGGGTTGGCATATATTTCAAGGAATATGTGTTGGCAAATGATTTTAGCTTTTAGAATTTTTGGCTTTTTTTAAGATTTATTTGTCTAGCTGGCTGCATATATTACGCCTTACTTATTTATAGTTCCCTGCAAGGCAAGAATCAAGTTTAGTAATATCACCAACCATTTTATTTTATGCTCCACTACTTTGACCAGGAACCTAATATACATATGTACAATATACGGTTATGGTCTAATCTCTTCTGCTGCTTTTCAGTATAGCAAATATTGTACTACTGACTGGAATGCACGACGGTAATTAGGAAAGTTAGATAAATCTCTTGTGCCCAACTCAGCACAGTAGATGTCAGCTCCAACACAAGTTCTTTTCTACTGTCTTCCCGTTTGCCCCTTTTTAAGAATATAATGTAACATTATTAAAATTATTTTACGTCCTAATAAAATATTCTATATGTTTATGTTCGTGGAAACCACTTGAGATACTCTTGTTCTCATGCAATGTTAAACGAGTACGTATGTACATATCATGTTAGGATTAAAGTATACTACTTAAAATGTCACGGTCTCGAGTGCTTATTTTTGTACAAAATAAACATTTTATTTCTGTGGTTTAAAAATAAATACCATATATATGTATACTAATGCGAAATGAAAATTTTCTCCAAAATGACGTATTCGACAATGGTATACACTGGGGCTTATCTTCAAATATGCAAATGCAGCACAATTACCTTCTTCCCTTTACAATCTAAATATATACGTACATATGTTTTTATGTGCTAATTAAAATTGTATATCTATGTATGTACATAAAAAATCATGAAATTATGTTTTTTTGAAATTAAAACAAATACACCCAATATGATTTCTGTTTCTGACATGAGCTCTGCTCTGGGCCCTGTTTCGTTGTGCCACAAAATACGTCATCTCTTCCGCTAAATGCGTGTGTACGCACGAGTTTACGTGTACACGCCTCCTACTGTAACTGCATTCGATTTATGTAAATTTACACAAATTGAATCGCTTTTATGGCATTTACCGCTTTAATTCTATTATCAACGTCGCCAGCATATCATCAACTCCATACGTCAAATGTGTTGCACGAGTACCGCTTTGCACTTGACAACAACCTGCGTGAACAGTCGGCAATCAATGTTGTTGGCAACTTTTATGTTTGAAATTTACTTTGGCTTCATTTGGTTTCAGCTTTGTAATTAAAGTAAAACGGGAACTGTAATTAACTTAAAGAGTTATTATGTTGGACTTGTGTTGCAATTAATTTGAAATTTTAAAATAAAGTAATATTAAGTACCCAGCAGAAAGTGAGACTGATTCCCCGTCATGCGTCTCATTGTATTGTTGCCTCGTTGTTGCCGGCAATCAGGTTGGGTGAAAGTTAAAGGTTCAACTGAGACCAACAAACCAAAATCTGAATGTTAAAAGAATATATGGGTTAGTAACCCAGGCCTATAAAATAACCTATAAAAAGCTGTGTACATTATTCAAGTCACTAATTAATATGATTATAAGAGAGTCTGAAATACATGTACTCGTACTTTCAATTCTTCTATAAAATATACTGTATATTACATGGTATAAGGAGGATTGTCATGTAATATACAATCTAGAATAATTACAATAAATTATAAAAAAATAACATTATTACTACACATGGTTTTAAGAACTATCTGTAGGGTGGTGAGCGTTATTAAATATTTACCAAACAGCTTCTGTAGATAGATGGTTTTTTTTCTCATTTTTAATTTATTTGATATAGTTATATACTACGAGTACCACTATTTGTATTTTGAGCCTAATAATAAAAAAATACTAACTTGTTGAAAATTGCTTTATTGTTTCTCGAAGTATTCTCCTTTGTGATTAATTCACTTTCTTCTTCACTTTCCTCCAATATATAGTTTTTAAATGCTTCGTTAAAGGCTTCCTTGTTGCTCTGCCGACAAAAATCGTTGTCTCCGTAATTTATTCTTGACGTTTCGGAACAAGAAGACGTCATTAGGTGCTAAATCAAGACTGTACCAAATCAATCAAATTGATGATCCATCAATTTGATGTGTCATGTTTTGAATGTTCAAAAAAAAAATAGTCGTAGTCGGTTGTTAAACGAGATGTGTGAGCACTCTCATTGTCTTGTCTCATTCACTGAAGATTTTCGATTGGTTGTATACTATTCTAAATTGACCGTTTTACGTTCCTGTGATGGTACGAGTATATTTGCCACATGATCAGTTTACCCATGATCAAAAAAACAAGCGACCATTTGTTTCGAAGTACTTTGAGCGCGAACTACTTTTGTTGGATTTAGTTCATTTTGAAACACCCATACAGCCATACAGACAGCTGTTTACGTTCCGGCTTATACGCATGTAACCGTGATTCGTCGTCTGTTTTAATCTTATACTTGTATACGTCTTTTGAAGCACTGCTATTGTACGAATACTTCTTGAGCATTTGTGTACTCAAGAAGTACTCGACACTGGTATCTTTTTGAAATTCTGTCAAATAATAAGGAATAAGATCTAACGAGAACAAATCTTTCTCACGGTTAAATACTAATGTATGCAGGTGGAACTAATACCTTTGGTTTCCTTAACTTCACAGTATGTCGCATGACTGTCTTGCATTATCAGTTTTTGCACATCATCAAAGTTTTCTGACACAACAACTGAACAACTGATTTTGGACGATCTTTACGAATTTCGTCCGAACTGCGTGAGCGAACTGCGGCCACGATTAAAATCATTGTGCAGCGTTTCACAGTGACAAAGGATGGAGCTTACTTTACATCGCCAAATGTGGAAGTATGTTGATCGATACACTCTTGTCTTGATAGCACAAATAACGTTAATTATTTCAGGTTATGTCCAATAATGTTAAACTTTCGTATTGAAATGTCAGATGACACCTGACAACAATCAGTGTTGCCAAGGCTCAAAATATGAATAGTGACCATCGTATATAAATGTCGCCGACGTTTCGAAGACTTCTTCTTCAGAGGGAAGTATGGAAGTATTTACATAACTCGACCAAATAAACTTCGAGGCGTCGATGACAATGGGAAATGAGAAATATGGGAAATGACTATATTACTTATTTGTTTTAAATAATTTTTTGTTATTATAATAAAATATGTTTTTGGTTTAATAAATTTAAAAATAAATTTGATATTGAAAACTAAAACCGTACAGCACTTGACTTTAAAATTTTCCTATGGGCAACCAACAGTGTTTGCTACATTTAGTGTTAATATAAGTCAACTGAATTTTAATTGCATTTTGCATTGTTATTAAAACTGTTAAAGTCATTTCTGTTCTAATCGTTGACAGACGCCTTCAGTTTCTGTATGTCACATAGAGTATAGAGTAGATTACTTCTTGAATGTTTATATAAAAAGTTAGTGTGTACTTTTTGTCGTCCACTGCGCTCTGATGATGTGCAATTCGTTGTTTACGATGGCACATCAACTATCTGAATTAAATTATTTTAGCTTTGAATGACAGCAAACGCCTTCAACATTTTATCATTTAAGCAGGCGGACAAAACCGTGCTTAGTAAATTATTTGCTATCATCACTTCTATGTTTTTGCTCTGGAAAAAGTTGTTTATTACGTTTTAATTTTTTTCCTTTTTGATTTAGATACATAAATATGAATATAAAAATTATTCGATAGAATAGAATTTATATACGGAGTACTGGCTCCCAGCGGGGCGGGCGGGGCGGAGCGATACGATTATGGTTCATCTTTTATGCTGCGAGTTATTTCATTAATACATTTATTTTTAAAGTACACTTTTAATTTGTATATTTTCTTTATATAAAATCAAAGTAATTAACATAAATTGTAACTATTTTTAGTTTTAGATGAAAGATAAAATAAAATTTTGTACCACTTTAGGAAACAAATTCCGAAAGGTCCTTTGCTAAAAAAGCATATAGTATACTGCTTTTAACTTAAATTTCCTAGAGTATAAACTTACTTATTTCAATGACCATAATGATCCATTATTGGGTTTCGGTCTGTCAAAGCACTCTTTTCCAGGAATGTATTATTATTATTGTTAGGAGATGTGGCACTGCGACTATCGGGTCTATTGTGCCCCCTTTTGGGCTTAGAATATGTCTTTAAGCCCTGTTATGTCAATAAAAAGTAGTATAGAACCTACTTTACAGAGTTTTATTGCCTCTTCTGTAAGAATATACATTCCTAGGAGCCTATTTCGTATGTGCATTAACACAGGGCACTCTAACAGCTCATGTGTGGTCGATTCGTCATTCTCTTCACAGAATCTACAGTTTGCATGCGTAAGTATACCCAGTTTTGTAAGGTGTTGTTTTAGTCTACAGTGCCCTGTTAGGATTCCTGTAATGATTCTAAGTTTTTCTTTTGATAAGTTCATACAATCCTGGTATCTCTTATTGGTATAGGTACCAATAAGTGATTTGGATTGTTTTAATCCTGGTATATTACCCGAGTAATCCTTTTTATTCTGGTTCTCCTTTATTTTTAAGAGAGAAAGAAGCATACTATTTCCTAGTCCACAAAAAGGTTTCGGCCCCATCATTGGTGTGTCTGCTGATTTCTTGGCTAGTTTGTCTGCGTATTCGTTTTCGCGTAAGCCAGTATGTCCCGGTACCAATAGGAATGTATATATTTTGTAAATAATAGGTGTGCTTTATAGATCGAAACAATTGTAGGTTTATAAAGAGTTAATATTCACAGAGGCCCTATGCTCCACTTAGGAGAGAAGCACAGCAGTAAGTAAGTAGTCATAGATTGTCAGATCTATAAAGTATTACAAGTTATAGCCAAAGTAGTCGCTAAGAACGACAAAACATGTATCAAAAACGAACATACGTGTAATTTTATGAACACAATAACAAAAACTAGTAAAAGTGCTATAGGTAACAGCACCAAAAATGCCGAATAAACCAGAATAATTTACCTTTTACAATTTTTGTGGAATACCTTTGCATAGCGATTTTCAATGTTAACAAACAAAATAAAACTAGCTAAAACGAATAAATTAAATAATAAATTGAAATAAATCCAAAACTTTTTGTACTAACAACATGCATTGGTGAACCTATTGGTCCACTAATTTTTTGACTCAAATTACAGCTCGCTCGAAAGTAATTGAAATGAACTTGTTTCAACCTTTCCAGATTTGTTGTGATTAACATTTCCAGTTGCTAGAATACTCGTGCAGCCTTGAAAAAATCTTGTTGACACCGAAAGAGTAAATCATACGCACCGCACATTGACTTTAACAAGTTGTTGGCATAATTTCTTTATTAAATATTATTTCTTAATAAATTCGCTTGTGATTAATTAAGTCCGCTATTATTATTATTAGCATAATTGAAAATTTGGAAACTGAAAAATTATGTAAATGAGTGACGAGTAGACACAAACTTGTACCGTCGGTGCCCAGTACTCAGATTATAGACATTTGAGAGTTAACTACTACAGCTACGTTGACGCAATCTGTATCTGAATATGTCGGCGTCAATTGAGTTTTGAATTCCAAAAGGTACACGTTTTCATGGCACTTTTTGTGGTTAACCAAAGTGCGCAACCAAAACGAAGTGGTTATAATTGGTTCTTCTTCTGTAATGACAATGCCAGCAACAACCGCAACGCTACCACCACGTCTTGGCTCACATTTTAAGGGTTTTCACCGTATATAACGACGTTTGTTCTATGCAGTATACATAGAACACTCTTAGACGATAAAAGTACAATGACTTCAATATTTTTATCGTTCTCATAATATTTTTTACAGTGCTTTTACAGTGTTGTTGGTGCTTGAAATGTAAAATAATATTTAAAGTAGCACATTTAAAAAAATACAAGAAAAAAATTGCTATTTTAGGTGGATTAGCGGCACTTATGTTTCTGTACTTATAGCTCGAAAAGATACAATTCTAGTATACAATATAATAAAATAAAAATATTTGTATGCATTTTATGTCATTAAAAAATAATGTTCGAGTCACAGTTGATAGCCTTGTACTTAAATTAAGTCGAATCGTTACAAAGTGCATAAACAAATTATTTATTTAATGAAGAATAAAAGCTTAAGCAGTTTGCTTAGCTTTATGGTTGATAAAAATTTATGACTTGAATATGCTCGAGGGTTAATCAGATGGGTACCACAGGCTGGATGTTAGAACATACATATATCGTTGTCAATACCTCCACATCGGGTCAATCGTGTACATCGAGCACGTAGATGAATTATATAAAGAATACATTTAAAGTATTTATTTTTTATGCTTTTAAAATACTTAATTTTTATTTTTGGGTCTAAAAATTGTTATCTCCCTTAATAGCCAAAACAATTACCAAAACAATCGACATGCGTTAAAATTTTTCTCAAATCCATAATAAAAGGGTTTTCAGAAATTCCTTAAACAGAAAACAAATAAACGAATAGGTTATGTTTACTACTATAAAATGGTAATGGTGTGAAAACAATTTCTTAAATTTATAAAATATTTAAGGCTTTTAATCGTTGAAGTTTGTAAAGAATTCAGTTTCTTTAGATAAAGGAATTATATATGTACATACAAAAGTATGTATAATCACATCAGGTCATAATTTATACTTGAAAGGCTGGCATTTCAACCAAACTTAACATATGGTATATAAATTTGGATTAAAGAGGTTTTTCGAACAGTAGTGAACTACAACAACAAAAATTTTATTTTTTATATTATTTTAATTAATTGAATTTTTGCTGACCATACCCATCAACAGTGGTCTTGGAAATAATACTTGTATTTAATTATCGGTAAATAATTATTTTTGAGACTGCAAGTACCAGGAATCGAACTCGGGTCCTGCCAAATGTGAAGCTCATATTTTGCTTAGTTATTTTGAATTGGTATCCTTCAGAACCTTAACTCTCTCCTAGAATGTATGTATATCTTGTGTGTATACAAGCACATACTTGTGTTGGAGATATATACAAACAACAGTAGCACTAACAGTAGCACTTTGTTTTAAATAAATGAATTTTTATAACCTTTAACTAAATTTCTGTTTCTATTTGGTTCTATTTTTAGATTGTCTAATGATTACTGGAATTAAAGTATACCAAAAATCGTTACTCACCACTAGTACACATGCATGAAAACGCCTACCAAAAACGAAATTCCCAACAACACAAACACCTAGATTACTCCAATAAATAAGTTCCATAATATATACAGAAACGTATATATATACAGAAACAAACCTGAATAAAAGGATGAATGTAATGCGTAAATTGCGTGGTGCCGGCGGCACACCGAGTGGCACCAGTGGCAGTGCCAGCAATACATCAAACGGTACTCCAACTCCGCCGCTAGCCAGTAATAATGATGCCAAATTCAATTTTCGCATGGAAACGCATTTGTATCATTTGAAAGAGCTTTTTAATGAATATACGCATCCAAAGGAACCGCTCAGTGAGCTGGAACGTGATTTGAAATTATATCAAATGCTTCCACTCTTTTGTAAAGTAAGTCAAATGAATTTTTTTTATTTACACAAAACAGAAAAATTTTTTTATTAATTTTTCGTTATTTACTTTCATTGCATTCCATTTCATTTCATTTCTATAGGTATTCAGTGCTTGTCCTTCGGCAGATATGAGTGAAAAGTTTTGGGATGTTGTGGCCTTCTGTCAACAAGTGTCACGTCTTATGGTCAATGAAATACGGAAACGTGCTTCAAATCAAAGCACCGAGGCTGCCTCAATTGCGATAGTAAAGTTTTTAGAGATTGAAATGACTGAGGAAACGAGCAGTGGTTGGATGCTGTTATCCACACTGAATTTGTTAGCTAACGGCGATGTATCCTTAATACAGGTTAGCATAAAAAAATAAAGTTGGTTTCGGTAGCGGTGGAAATTTTAAATTAGAAATGAAATTCCTTTGCAAATAGTTGCTTTATGTAAAGTAAAATAAATATTGAATTTATATATAAGTTATTCCTACATAAACTTAAGATTATTAACTAATTTCGACTGAACTTAAGTTTGTTAAGATTTTTATACGTCAGTAAATAAGAAACACTTTATTATACAATTTTATCAATATTATTATTCACAAATATTTTGGATTATCTTTTTAGTGTACATGACCAAAAAATTATAGACGAAAACCGAAAAAAATAGAGAAGTGACGAATATAATTATTAGCACAGCAAGCATGTTGATCCCGAACACTGTTTTTACCGCGTTTATACAGCAATTTTTAATTAACAAAAACTGTTATAGATATAATGCTTCATTTGTAACTAAGTGCATTTCATTTTAGTACATTATCTCTATTTATTATATAAAAATATAATATGTGCCGGTGTATTTTTATATTATGATGTCATCATGCTCTTACATCAATTGTAGTGCAGTGTTAGTTTTATAATTATTTATAATTAAAATAGCAAAAACAAAATAATAATAATAATAATAGGTCGTTTATGTCTCAATTTGACTAATGCTGAAGGGAAATAAAGTCCTCATTTCAAGACTAAAATCAAATGCAAAACGTAAAGACCATATAAAGACGGCTTCAAAGCATATCGAACATTTAAGTTTGAAGACTATTTAAAACAAAAGAAAACGAAAACGTTTAGATCATTTACAATAGCAATGTAATTTGTTTAAAAAAAAATATAATTAAACGTCAATGTTTAATGTTGGATTTACATGAGAAAAAAGAAAACATTATCTTCCTACGTACTCATCCATTTTGAACAATATGTGTGTGCTTTAAGCATTTGAGACATCAAATATTTTTAAAGAACTTCAAAATTAGCACAAAATTTGATGTTTCTTCTAGAGAATCGTAAAAGCACATACATATTGTGGAATATTGTGGAACCGCTGGGTCTACGTCCCGGAGCCACTCGTCAAAGACGACCAAGCGCCGTTCAACCACCCCAAAAGGGACTTCACAAGCAGGTCCCGGCGGGTTACAACAACAACAACAACAACATTGTGGAATATGGAAGAGTGCATATAAATATAAAGGGCATTGCTCCCCTAGTCTCTTATATTTGAATTCTTAAAACTAAAAAACCAAAAAATTAACATAATTTCATCGACAGCTTTTCATGTTTCATGGCAACATTTTACTGGAAAAGAATAGCTTACATGAAAAATAGCATTATGGTCTAGTTTCTAGTTTAAAACATCATAGTGTCTTTAATATAAACAATCTTAATCCATTTTGAATAAAATATGCACTAATTAAAAAAGAAACCACCAAAGTTTAGCGGAAAATAATTCTGTATTTGCACAATTAAGAAAAATCTCATGCCAAGATTGGGGCTATAATAGACAGAAGCCGCTATGCAATTCGGAGCATTGTACGGTGTTTCAAGGTTCCGACAAAATTGTAAAATGCAAAGTATTTTGCAGGCTGACCTGAATCTTTCAGCGACCATAAGCGCAGCAAAATAATAAGAAAGATAAAGGTCAACCCAAAAATATCTTTAATCCAGATCGCAGCTGAGGTTAAGCGAGAGTTTGGCAAGGATGTTTATCCCATAACGGTCAGAAGGATCCTGCATGAGCTTAATTACAGTTGTCGTGTTGCTAGACGAGAAACGTTATTTTTGAAGGTGAACCAAAAAAAATGAGTTCTTAAACAAGACAATCGACTTTTAAGTCGCCAAACGATTTGGAGAAATCCAACCACCGAATTAAATAAAAATAAATCAAAAAGTTGTCTGTGAAATATGGTGTCTGTATAACGATGCATGTCTGCTGAAGGTGTCGATAAATTAAAATTCAGTGACAGCATTTTGAACAAAAACAAAAAAAAACAATATAAACATCCTCATGAGAAACGTCAAAAAACGTTTCACAAACTTGAGTTCACCAGCCACATTTAGTTTTCAACTATGATCATGACAATGATCCGAAACATACGGCTTCTGATGTGCGTATCTGGCTCGCGCATCTTGTATTGAAATCTTGTAGATTTCAATACAATCGAAAGTTTGTGAGAAGCGGCATTGCTCAAATAGTGGGAAAATGTTGGACCAAAAGGTACACCAAAATTGGATGTCTCGATACCAAGGCCACTAGAAGCTGATATTAAACAAAAGGGCTTGGTCACTAAATATTAATTGTTTCCGTAATTTAGTAGTTTTTTGGTTTTTTTTTTAATTTAAAGAAATTAAGTATTCGTTTTAGTTGCAAAGTTATCATTCTTCATATCTACATATAATAATTTTTAGTAATTAAAAACCGCTGTATCAACGGGGCAAAAATAATGTTAAAGTTCAACAACATACTTGTAGTGCCAATAATAATGTTTGTCACAGTATATATCATATTTTATAAGACTTTGGATAAGATCTGTGATTTTGCAGCTAATAATTATTAGGTTCGGTTAGGTTATACTGGTTATCGAAAGAGATCCACATAGGCCGATTGGCCCATTGTATTACTGTATAAATGAAAATTTAGAGGTTTCAAAACCACCTTGAACCACTGGCAAAGTTTAAAATGGCATTTAATGGAAGGTTTTGTAGTTGATCGAGGTCCTTAAAAAAATATACTCCTAGAATAGTAAAGCGGTGCCGTGCATGCGCTTGGCAAAAGTAAAGCAGATGAGAGGCACTTTCATCGTCCTCTTCACAACTGCGACAGGAATAGTTAAAAGAAAGATTCAATCTTCTGGTTGACTAATTTGTTATGTTAGGTTTACTTGTGAGCAAACCTACCGTAAAAGTAATATATCTACGGAGCATCTTGATGAGAGTATTGGATATTTCTGGTAATTAGTACTTTTTCGTAATATGCAGTATAGCTAATTTTTGCATAATGCTATCTATTGCCTACATATTGAGAACTGCGTACCAACTGAATACAGTATCAATAATTTATTGATACTGCGTTTTAAAACTAGTTACTGCAATCCGTTTTAGGAAGAGTTGTCTTGCTATTTGGTCGTCTGAAAGGACGAGTAGATTCGAGATGTTAGCCGAACTTCCCTAGAATCTAAAATTTTTGATAATAGAATTCTCTTCTATCTGAATTAAATACAAAATACTAATTTACAAATTATGAAATACAAATGAATATTTTTATAGTGCTTTTATATGCAATTAATTGTTTTATTAGAAATATTGTCTTTTAGTGCCTCCATTTACCAGCGTATATGTATACTTATGAAAATTATTTATAATATATCATTGAACTTTAAAAAAAATTTTATTTTAAGGTTATGACAGATGCATCCGTTCCATCTACGCTGGTGAAGTGTTTATATTTATTTTTTGATTTGCCTGCTGTAGAGGATGATACACCTTATGCGACAGGTGCTAATATTAGCGACTTTAATGCATTTGAAAGACGAACGTTATTGCAGAAAGTATTTGTTCAACTGCTTGTTAAATTATGTTCATATCCATATCCAGCAGAGGAGTTGGCTCGAATGGATGATTTGACTTTGTTGTTTGCGGCGATAACCTCACCGTGTCCCACACATAACATTGTGTGGCGAAAAAATGCTGCTGAACTTTTAACTACAATTTCACGACATGGTCTCACTGATCCGGTTGTCAGCTATATACATTGTAAGTTGCTGCTTCTTGCTATACAAGCTTTTCACCAAAATTTCTAGTAAAATTGATTGCTATTAACTAACTTGCTTTTTGTCTTCTTTTTGTTTTTAAAATGTATTTTTAGCCAAGGGCTGCATGGCTTTATGTGTTGATAATATGCAACGTCTAACCTTTGGTAACCCTCTAGAAATTGTAGAAATGTTCGTTGCTGTGTTTTGCTTTATAAAGGACTCTAGTCAAGTATCACAAATATTAATGGATGATTTTAGAGCTTCTAATGGCTATGTGTTTTTGAATGATTTTTTGCTCAGGTAAATTTTTTTAAAGCTAACATAACAGCATATTAAACGAAACAAAACCCACTCAAAAATAAATATGTATATTTTAATTTTATAGGTTTGACACTTCACGTACTCATTCAATTGAAGTTCAAGCAGCCATCAGAAATCTCGTGCTCATGATTTCCTCACTTTGCATGTGTGGTTTCAATGAAATTCGTCCACCGCAGGCACAAATCAATACGCTTTTTAAAATGCAAAATTTTCAAATGCCACAATCTAACTCACGCGAAACTTGTGTACGCAATATATACGCATTTCAAGTTCTGCAAGCGGTCTTCCTGAAGTCGACATCACCAGCTCTTTGTTGCACCATACTTGACGCTATATCGCGTGTTTATCACTCGGATAATGCAAATTATTTTATACTCGACTCTGAGAATACGTTAAGTCAATTCACGGAACGTATACACCATAAAGGACCACAAATACAAGAAAAGTTTTTTGATCTCTTAGAGTTTATTGTGTTTCAATTGAACTTTGTTCCGTGCAAGGAGTTGATAAGTCTCTCTCTGCTGCTGAAAAATAATCAGTCCACAAGTTGCAGCATTTTGTGCTTGAAAACGTTGCTGAATATACTGCGGCACAATAGCGTCTTTAAGGACGTTTACCGTGAAGTTGGCATTTTAGAAGTGTTTGTTACTTGCCTGAATCGTTATGCGGAGCATGTACGTAAAATAACGAATAATGATGAGAATATTGTGTTGCCTAGTACGGATGTAGAGGATTTGGCGGATACAATGGGAAAGCATGTGCTTGAGGCTTTAACTATATTACTAAGTGGTAGCAATAATAATGCAAATGTATTTCGTGACTGTGGTGGTGCTAAGTGTGTACAGGATTTGGTTAAGTTTAAGCATTGCCGACCACAGGCGCTGGGTATCATCAGAGAACTTATTTTATCATCTGGTGGTGATGACGATATGCTATTCATATTATCTGTAATGCATGCCGTACCACCATATCAGGTTGAATTTAAAATTCAAATATTAAATATGTTGCTTGGCTGTCTAAAAGACTCTCACCGCACACGCACTGTATTTCGTAAAGTAGGTGGTTTTGTGTATTTAACAAGTGTGTTTGTATCACTAGATGGTAAATTATGTGATGAGCCTTTGGCTAATGTTGAGCCAGATATGCAAATGATATCACAAGATGATCTTATACTGCTTTTGCAAATTGTTTGTCAAACACTTGCTACTGCAATGCGTTTTGAGCCAGCAAATGCAAAATTCTTCCATCAAGAAATTTGTACCGCATCGTTATGTGATACTCTACGTTTATTGGGTTGTTTTGGGACCGCTGTAGAATTACCAGACTTTAAAGGTGATTTCAAAGGAGATAATCCAACTCAAAAGTATTATCATGAAGTATTTTCTGGTGACATACTCAATTATAGGTAATTCAAATAAAGCCAAAAACAAAGAAACTAAGTAATTAATTTTTTTTTTTCAGTTTTAGCAAAAATACTCCACGTTCTCTGTCATATGTTTGCGTAGTTTATCGCCTACTTTATAGTATATCTTTGGATAATTTCGAAACACCAAATTTAAATGGCATCATAACATTATTTAACGATCAGCATTCACGTTCGCCAAGTAAAGAACTTCCCACGGCACATCCAAATCAATTAATTTTAACACAGCCTACGCCTGAACCACGTATTGTTCATCCAGGCGTTGTACTCTGCATGTTGCAGCTGTTACCTAGTATAACGCAAGAAGACGAACCCATGCAAGCAATGAATTTACAAGTATACCTTAGCGAAATTATTAAATCTTTAGTACGAAACGAACGCAATCAACAAATTATGTGTGACTATGGGCTTGCAGAACATTTACTGAAGATAGCACGCAAGGCACTCTCAGAAGAATCCAATCCCCTACATGTGCCAATGCAATATATTTTAGAAAGACTGGCTGCACAAGCTTTGCAGCCCACAGAGTTGCGTGAATTTTTGCGTTTAGGTGAGCCGCTTTCTTGCGCCAACATAGATTTACACAAGCCGTATCTTATGGGTGGACCAGTACCATTAACACGTATTAAAACGCTTGTATCTATGACAACACCACGTGATTTTCGTGCACATGGATCGAGTACATTACCACCGTTTGTTGAAATGGATATGTCCGCAGAAGGTTTTGGTTGTTTGTATCTTCCGTCATTGGCTCCACAAGCTTCGGCCACTTCTGGCGGTACCATAGATGCAAACACTATTGGAGGTATTGGTTCTGGCGATCGCATATTTCCACCACAAACTGGTCTATCATTTTCAACTTGGTTTTGTGTTGAAAAATTTTCAGACCCTAAAACAGATCCACACTGTGTACGCTTGCTTACTTTAGTACGTACGATACATAATCCGCGCGAGGAGAATTTAGTTTGTTTATCTATATTGCTTTCAGCTAGAGATAAAGCAATTGTAGTATCCACACAGGAAACACTTGTTACTCCTAGCAAAAGTAAGTGTTTTATTTATTGCATTCCATTGAAAGAGTCACAATTTAAAATGTTTCAATTATAGAAAAGTAAAACTATTTTAAAAGAAGAGTAAAACATTTTATATAATTTTCTTATTACATTATGAATATTTATTGTATGGTTGTAATTTAGCTGTGGTTCAGCAGACTACTATTGAACTAGCAATTGATTGATCCTAGTTGACTTTGTGGTTCAATGTGGAATATATGTACAAAATTAAAGTAGAACGTAATTAATCAAAAATGTCTTGGAAAATCCGAACATGGTGTACTAATAATGAAGACCAAACAACAAATAAAAACAAGGAAGATTCAAATAATTTTTTGTTGAAACATTGCTAACCATCCTTTGATGATATAGACGCTCAAATTAAAAGTCTGAAAGATTGCCCCCAATTTAGTCTTATAAAACTGAAACTAGAATTCACTAAAAAAATTGAAAGTAAACAGGGAATAATTGCTGTATGTATATAAAAATTCCATGATTATCATTGTGTTTATTTTTAAACAAAAGTATTTAGAAAAATGGATTAGTTTTAAGTTGTGATACTTGTTGGGACAATGGAATAAATAAAACAAAAAACATTATAATAAAATTACAACTTTTACTTAACTAATTTTTGTGTTACTTCAAGGTTTGGGCGATTGGGAACCAGAAGGTACAGATGATGGCAGTGCACGTATTTGGTGTCCTGATTTATTACATGAAGGACAATGGCATAACCTTGTTGTGGTGTTGAATCGAGCTGTGTTGAAAAATTCTAGTCTTACATTGTATTTAGATGGCACTGTAAGTATTTGAATTGATTTTCAAAAATATTTTACAACAAAGATTATATAAGTTTCAATAATAATAAAATAGTATCTAGGTATATGTTTAGACCAGTAGAGTTAATAAATTTATTTTTGTTTGTAGCCTATGCACACACAAAAATTGCATTATATATCACAAAATCCAGGTGCTGGTTCTGTAAATTTAGCGGTAGCTAGCCAAGTTTTTGGTTATATTGGCACTCCACCCATCTGGCGTCGTTATTCTCGCTTATGCTGGAAACAAGGCGTTTGCCATTTGTTAGAAGATGTTTTAACGCAACAAACTGTGCAAATAATATACAATTTGGGTCCACATTATATGGGCTCATTGCAGGCGCCGCAAATTGGGAAACAAAGTGAGCCTTTGCCACCACTTGTGCCAGAAGATCGCGTACTTTTAGGTCTTAATGCAAAGGCTGTATCTCAATTGACATTAGTCAAAATACGCAAGGTATATAGCCGCGCAGACAACAAATCAATAGCCAAGCAGTTGGGCATGAATTCTCACGAAAACGCAACACCCATAAAGTATGTGTAACGATTATAAATAATATTGAAAAGTTTGAATATATTTTCTCCTTTATATTCGTAGAATACTGCATAACTCTGCTGGGCATTTAGCTGGTGCAGGACGTTCTCTTGGTGGCGTAGTTGTGGGTTACTTAGGTGTGCGTGTATTTAGTCCACATCCTGTGTCAGCTATGATTGACACAGTTGGTGGTTGTAATGTTCTGCTTGGTATTATTGCTATGGCACAAGATGTTGAGTCACTTTATGCTGGTGTCAAAGCACTTACATGCGTAGTAAGAAGCAATCGCGCAGCACAAAGTGAAATGGATCGAAAGCGTTGTTACCAAACGTTGGGCATGTTCTTTAAAAAGAAAAAGAATCTGTTGAACTCACATATACTTCATTTAACTTTTGGTCTAGTTGGTACAGTGAATAGTGGCCAAGAAATGTCTGCTATACCAAATATAACAGCATTCCAGGACTTACTGTGTGACTTGGAAATATGGCATAATGCTCCAAATGGTTTATTACGTTCTCTACTGGAACATCTGCTGGAACTAGCAGTTGAATCTAATGAAAAGAAGCAAAATATAAAAATTATGCGTGATCTACAATTACTGAACAAGTTATTACTCATTATAATTGATATACAAGACCATTCCACACGTGAGATACTACTTAATTTAGTTGAGACTTTACTCGGAGGTCAACCAAGACATACTGACTTATTGCTCTTTGGCCAATACTGTGCTGCAAAGTTACCAAAACCAGATCAAGCGGAAAGGTCTATATTATTACCTACAATGAAAGCATCCGTTAATATCGCGGGCAATTTGAGCGCAAGTGAATCTGATGCTATAGCGCAAAATATTTATCTTCGTAATCGCTGTCTATCATTACTACATGGTTTGCTTTTTACACCTCGAAATACTGTCAATTATATAATATGCGACGATATTTCAAAAACGCTTGGCATGGACTGGCTATTGCTTTTCATGCAACCACATGTGCATTTTACAACTGTCATCATATCTGTCCGCATATTGGTGGTAATATGCGCAAATGAAAGTTTTTTAGTGCGATTTCGTGATGCAACATACAATGGTGGATATTTACGGTTTACCGAAATGGTTTCACAGAAAAAGATACTGGGCATAGGAGCTCAGCAATTAAACGCGGGTTCTCAGAATAATCCAGGATCGGTTTTAGTTAGTACTGCTAACGTACTACAACATCTTCCTACACAAATAGCTGGTGAGGTGAGAACGTCTGCTTTAAATATACCAGGTAAGCAGTGAAAGAAAAGTTGAATTGATTCTTGTATTAAAATTCATTTTTCGGGATTGTTTTATTGCCGTTAAATAAATAGTAAATAGTATTTACTAAGTACTTGTGCATTATTGCTTAACCCTTTTAATATTTTATGTTGCAGGTTTCCAAATGCTTGATTGGTTATTGCAGCATCATTTAGATGTACCAGAGCTATACTTTCTTATAACAGCATTGATTATGGGTCAACCAGTTAAGCTTTTAGCTACGGAACATACAAAGTTCGATTTGGATCGTGTCTGGTCGTTTCTTTGGGGTGCGCCAGTTTCTGCCAATAATGTTACACCGAAAATGAATGTTTGTCCAGAAGCAGTTTGCGTATTACTCGGCATGGTGCGAGCTATTGTACACGCAAACGAATATGCTGAATGGCTTAATAGTCATCCAGAGACAATAATTCAGCTATTGTTCAGCTTATATCAAAATCTTACTGATTTCATGCCAGTTATGATGTCTGGCGATGTTGTAACTTCCTTAGTGGCAGTATTGTTTCCAAATGCCAAAGAACCAACTGTTGAATCTGGACCTAATAGTGGAAATTCAACACCTACTGATAGCTCAGGATGTTTTGTTTTAAATCCAAATAGTTCAACCTTGGTGCAACCACACAAACTTACTCAACATCCAGTACGTAAATGTATCATAGATTTTTTGCGTGTAATAGTGGTTGACTCATTGAGTTTAAATATGCACAGTAAATCCACACCTGTTGTAGATTTAGTGTTAGATGCTTCACCTGAAGCAAGCGATATGCTATTGCAAGTGGAATATCAAACTGAAATCATATCAGCACTTATGGATCATCTGTTAGCTGCAGATGTTTTAGTAGGTGAACAAGCTGCTCTGCCTCTAGTGCCCTTGTTACAAAGTCATACGCAACATATCGCACCAAATGTTTTCTATTTTACTGCACGAGTTGTTGATAAAATGTGGCAAGGTTGTTTAACGCGTAATCCACATGATATTTTTGATTTTATAATAAAATTAATTGCTCAAGCCAAAAGAAGGTCGTCAACGTTGACAATTGAACAATTGCATCACTCACTTAACCGTACAATATTGTTTTTGTTGTCAAGACCTACTGAGGCAATAACCGAACAAATGAGCGTCTTGGAGGCGTTACATAAAATAATCACACATCGTCTGCTCATTTTTGGTGCTGGTAACCACGAATTAGAATTTATTGGCTGTCTAACATATTGCTTACTACAGCTTACCGCTGATATGAAAATTATTTTAGAACCTTCAACTTCACGGAATACCACTTGGCATGTAAACCCACAAACCGAAGTAATGGAACCAAAAGATGAAGATCTGAATCAATTACAGGTAAAAATGAATTTATTCCTTATAATTTGTTATATATTATAAATTACAAAATTTTTGAAAAGGGTCGTAATTTAATTGTTGGAGCTGCTTTTCGAGTCTGGGAAGAGCTGTATGTTTGTAAGAAACCAGCAATTGAAGAAGTATTTAAAATTTCGTTAACTCCACCGCCGGTTAACTCAAAGGCACCGGATCTACAAACTACAAGAGAGCAAGTTATGGAATTGGCTTCCAAATTGTGGTTCAATTACGTCGATGCAGAACGGAAAGCTTCATATCGCATACCATGGGAAATACATAACCAAATTCAGTCGAAAATACAGAAAGTAACAGGTGGGCTAACGCGTCTTGCCAGTCGTACTAAAGTCAAAAAAGATGAACTAGTACGTACCAAATCAACGATGAGTAAAGAAAGCGCTTTCGATTGCACAGCTATACATGTGCAATTGATAAAGTAAGTTTAAGCAATTTAAGGCCGTTGTCACAGTCGTGACTTAAGTCTTATTACTAAGTCATATTCTTTGAGTCAGTTTTGAGACTTAAATTACGACTGTAAAATTAGTTCTTAAAAACGTTTTTTTACATATTTCTTTATACATTAGGGATCTTTGGGAGTTACGTTGCAAACAGTACATGCAAATGCTACAACATACGCAACGCTATGTTTTTCAAGACTGGGTACAATCGGAAACCGAATTAACGCGAGAACGTGGTCTTTGGGGACCAGAGGGTAGCTCGTCATTGGACAAGTGGATTTTAGATACTACAGAAGGTCCTCATCGCATGCGTAAGAAGACTATGAGAAATGAATTATTTTATCTACATTATCCATATCGACCAGAAATTGAATTGCCTGATAATGTAAGTTCTTACTATTGTTTAGAAACTGTTCAGTTATAAAGTGTATGAAAACGTTATTAAAATTATTGAATGTGCGTTCCTATATTATACTAGTAAATTAATTTTTAATTGATAAAACTTTTCATTTAATTAAAAATTTTTTTTATTGAAAATTGATATTTCGTATTCTCACATTTGAGTCCATTTTATTATCAAGTTTAAAAAAAATCAAATAACAAAAATACTGTTTTTTACACTTCAAATTCGAGAATTAAGTAACTCAAGAAGTTCAAGTATATTCGGTTTTCAATTTTTGAATTGAATTCTTTAAATGTCGTTGGATGAATATTAATACATTTTTTTTTGGAAATGCTCGAGTTATTCCAGACATAAAAGGTAAACTAACAACAAATATGCTTCATATTTGATTTTTTTTTTATATACAAATACATACCACAGCAAATGATTAAACTCCATATTATGTTGTTGTTCTTGTTGTAACTCGCATAGATCTGCTTGTGTGGTTCCTTCTGGGAGTGGCTTCGAGACATAGTCGTTTCCGCCCGCACTTAGAACTACTATATCGTGTTCGTACATATTTGAGCGGTTCGCTGTGCTATACTCATACTCAAATAAAAAATATTTCGAACACTACTACCAGATATTTATAGCATGGCAAAGGATACATAAAGTGCTATATAAGACGTATGTGTTCTATATCAGGCAGGTTGGCAAGACGAATCGATTAAGCAACATTTATTTGTCTGTCTATCCGTCCGTTAATATTTTAGTTAGTCTCTCAGTTTTCAAGAGACAGAGATTGAGAGTTTGTTTTCGCAGGAACTATTGGTGAATTATAGTTAATATAAAGAATAGTATATAAAATGTACACAGTAACAGGAAAGAAGTACGGTATTTTTAAATGAATCAGTACAAACATGAAATATTTACTTTTTTTGTGTTAGTTTTTATACTAATAATAAATGTAATATAAAAATCAAAAAAAAAATCATGTTTTATTTTGTTTTTTATGCTTTAGCGTCAATTAAAATTCAAAGTTGCCACCAGTTTCGATAGTAAAATCTATTATACACATTGTCAACAACCGCCACGCATACTCTGCGAGACTGATACAATGCAACTTCAACAACAACAATCACTCCAGCAGCAAAACTCCGTAGATGCCAACCAAAAGCAACAACAAAATGCTCAGAATGTTTCTGCAGTGCAATTGCAAACGACCAAAAATGAACTGAACACTGGTAGTACAGAAACGCCACCACAATCGCCGCATGATCGGCAGCGTTTACAGCAAACGCAAGAATCAGTCGATGGTGCTGGAGCGCAAGAAGAAGATGAAGAAGACGAAGATACATCTATGATGTCTGATAATGAAACATTTTTACGTCTGTTGGAGGAACAAGAAAAGATATCATTTATGTTTCGTTGTGCGCGCATACAAGGTCTTGATACTTTTGAAGGGTTGCTGCTTTTTGGCAAGGAGCATTGCTATATAGTTGATGGTTTCACTTTGTTAAAAAATCGTGAAATACGAGATATTGATACGCTACCACCGGGTGCATATGATCCTATAATACCAAATTCAGGAGGCACTACGCGTACTCATAAAATACGTCAATGTTCAAAATTCGCTTATGAGGAAATACGAGAAGTGCATAAGCGACGTTATTTGTTGCAACCTATTGCGTTAGAAGTTTTCTCTGAAGATGGTCGCAATTATCTGTTGAGTTTTCCTAGGAAAGTACGGAATAAGGTTGGTATTTATTTATATTGACATGTATTTATTTAAATTTATAATTATATTAATATGAGTATATTTTTTCTTTTAGGTTTATCAACGTTTTATGTCGCAAGCCACCGCTATCAACGATAATGCACAACAATCAGTTGCTGGTCAAAAGCGTACTGCTAGCGTTGAACAAACATCTGGTATTTTTAGTAGTCTTATTGGTGAAACCTCAGTTACACAACGTTGGGTGGTACGTGTTGCATTCCACAATATATATATTTTTTTTTTTTTGAATATGTATTAAAATGGATGTTATTTATATTTACACAGCGTGGTGAAATTTCAAACTTCCAATATCTAATGCATTTAAATACGCTTGCTGGTCGTTCATATAATGATCTTATGCAATACCCAGTATTTCCGTGGATAGTGGCTGATTATGAATCTGAAGAATTGGACTTCAATAATCCAAAAACATTCCGTGATTTTTCAAAGCCAATGGGTGCACAATCAGAGGAACGCTTAGAACAATTTCAGAAGCGCTATAAGGTGATTTTCTTTTATATAAGCATTTATATAATATATTTTTATAAATATTTATTTTTTATTTATTTAGGAATGGGATGATCCACATGGTGAAACACCTCCGTATCATTATGGTACTCATTACAGTTCCGCAATGATTGTTTGCTCATATCTTGTGCGTTTGGAACCATTCACACAACATTTTCTACGCTTACAGGGAGGGCATTTTGATTTAGCTGATAGAATGTTTCACAGTATTAAAGAGGCTTGGCTGTCTGCATCTAAATTTAATATGGCCGATGTGAAGGAACTAATTCCTGAATTTTACTACCTTCCGGAATTCATAATGAATTCCAATAACTTTGATTTGGGTACTTATTAATACAATTATATTAATAAATTCATGTTGACTAACTAAAGTATTTATACATCCTTAAAATGTGTGCGAACATTTTTAATCGAATTATAGTTAATTTTATGTGTTGTAGTGTATAATACTTTTTTTACACTGTTTTGCCATTTAAATTAATGTTTTTTTTTTTATAAAAATTTTGTCATATCACTATTATTTAACATTATATCACTATTATTTATATAACAGTATGAAATATTTTAGTATTAATATGACTATATCTTTCCAAAATTATATATTAAATAAATCTTACACATGTACTTAATATATATTAAATATATATTTATGAATTACATAAACAATTATAAATTTTGTATAGGTACAAAGCAAAATGGTGAAACACTGAGTGATGTTATATTACCGCCATGGGCTAAACAGGATCCTAGAGAATTTATAAGAGTACATAGGAGTGCCTTAGAGTGTGATTACGTTAGTCAAAATTTACACTTGGTAAGTTCTTGCTTCTGTATGTAAAAGTATACAACCGGTAATAATGACTTTTTGTGATAATTTTAGTGGATTGATTTAATATTTGGGTGCAAGCAACAAGGTCCTGCTGCTGTTGAGGCTGTTAATGTATTTCACCATCTATTTTATGAAGGCAATGTGGATATTTACAAGTAAGTTTTAAAATTTTGCATAACATAGGTCTTAATATAACTTTGATTTTTTTTAATTACTCTTTTTATAATAACATATGGTTATTATGTGTCACATTATGTTTCATATTTTATTAAAAGTGAAATGAAAAAGAAGCTAATGAAAAAAATAATTTATAATAATAATTTTTTATATCTAAATTATAAAGTCTATGACGATAAATAAATTAATGAAAAGTTTAATAACTATATTGCTTTTAAATATGTTTGTTTACTATAAGATTTTCTCGTATAAGAAAGGAATCATTATTAAATTAATATTATAATTACTTGTATATTTATAATTAAGTTAAATGTTTTATTATATTTCTACAATATTGAATTATTTATAGTATCGATGATCCACTTAAGAAAAATGCAACAATAGGCTTTATTAATAATTTTGGACAAATACCAAAGCAATTATTCAAGAAACCACATCCCGCTAAGAAAATGGCTAACTCCAGGCATTCTACATTAATAGATGCTGGTGCGTTAATACAAGGAAATACAACTGTACTACAGTCAGATCGTATGTTCTTTCATAATTTGGATAATTTGAAACCAAGTTTGCAACCAATAAAAGAACTGAAAGGACCTGTGGGACAAATATTGCAACCAGATAAGACTGTATTTGCTGTTGAACAAAATAAGGTACAATTTTTGTTTTTATATTTACAAAAATCAATAAATAAAATATTTTTTAAAATTTTTTTGAAGCGTGAAAGTATTTTTTTAATACATGCAGATTTGTAAAAAATTTTTTTAAATCGTAGGATACAGTGTTATAATCGCGCTTTAAAGTTTTCTAATTTTATTAAAATATTTTTAAACGGGCTAAATAGTTATTGTTAAGTAATACGCAATTTTTTTTAATTTATTTTAAAATATATATTTATCTGCATTGATATTTCGACTAAAATCTATAGACATCTTCAGCGTAGTTTTATTATTTTAAAATTTTTTAAAATATTTAAAGATTATATTAAGTTAATATTTGAAATAGTGTGATGTATTGATATAAATTAAAAGCATACGTAGGAGTATAGTTTTATTGAAATAAAATGGTTTAGGATATCGTATACTGGACAAATAAAAAGTATTGCTCATTTTGAATACGACAGCCACTCTTTGCAATGTAGCCAATATTAGTGCCGTCCTGAATAAACGAGGGTTAATTGACATTCCATGATAAAGTTTTTTTCAAACTATTAACTGTGATTCTACGTTCCACTTTGGAGAACAGAATCACATTAATACATATACATTGCCCCCCATAGCGAAGCAATATTTGTTATGAGAACACATTTATTTGTATCAAACTTTTCATTAAGCCACTGCCTGAAACTTCTAGGGATGAAACGTCTAGGTGACTTTCTTGTGCAGTAATAGCTGAACTAATCCAATGAAGATCATGTTATAGGCACGTGGTAAACAGTTACTTGCATGCATAAACATGTCAATTATCAATATTTGTGCCAACTAGACCTTGATATAATAGCAATTAGCATCCATACAATGTTTCTTTTCTCCTCCTTACTTATCGTACATGTTACATGCTACATCTGAGTATTTACTTGTGACCCTTTCATGATTGTTAGTTCTCAGCGGGTTACAACAACAAAAGGAATCGTTACAAAATTTGATGTATGACTTCAACTCCGCGTGTACAGTGTAGCCAATTGCCGAAAACCTGACTAAAAGTAAAAAAAAAAAAGATTTGAATTCAGGATATCTTTATGTTGTGTTGGGTTGAGGACATGTTGCGAAAACGCCTTCTGAATGAAAGTAAAAAACAAAACAGCTCCAGTAATTGGTACTATATATTGATGATTAAAATAGTTAAAGATCTATATAAAATTATGAAAAAGTTCTGTTGTTCCACTTAAAACCCTATTTTAGGTTGTAGGCTGAAGTACTTTCTTTCAAATTAAAACAAAATTGATTGCTCATTTATGCAAAATACAACCTAGCAAATGCAACGTATCTAAGTAAAGTGGTTTTTTTTAAATCAGACTGTTATATCTCTGTGAAAATGAATTAGCTCTATTTCTTTAAAATTTTAATATATTTGAATTTTTATATGATTTAAAAACTGAAGTTGGTAAGGGACTGATAGTTTCAAAAAAGAATTAGGATGGTAATACTGCTCGATGCTTTTTTGAAAATGGAAATATTTCTGCTTCTATAACTGGACTCGATGAAGGTCTAATTCACCAATTTTGTACTGCATTACAAGCTATATCATCTGGTTATAATATAAATACTGAAATATTTCATCAATATATTTTAGAAACAGCATGAAAATTTGTAAAAATATAGATCTAGTATTATAAGTCTACTACAGTACATAAACTGTTAATTTATGGACCACCAATAATATTTCATATACTATTGCCGATAGGTCAGTTGTCTGAAGACGCTTAAAAATCATGCCATAAGTACTTTAAACGATTTCGCAAAGATTTCAAGGATCAAAATAATGCATGATATATTTTTTAGTTTCTTAATTACCTCTGATCTATATATATCTAGTTGCCGACAATTATCTGCTTAGCTATTGAAACCGAGGCAGAGTGAATGAGCATGAACACTTCTACAAAGTGGCACATAGTAAGATTAATATACAAACTACAGTTTGAGTTGAAGCTGTCTGTTAATCAAGATATTATCAAAAACATGTTTTTGGTGTTGTCTTCAAATTTTAAGCATTAATTAAAAACATGTAATTTATGTTGAATATTAATAAAATAAAAATTAATATTTTTGAAATATTCAGTTTATTTAAATTATAGTTTTTAAAAATTTTTTTGATGAATATGACTATAAGTAACTATACAATAAATCGTATGTTGACGACATTAGGTCATAGCTTTAAGTAAATAATTAAAAAAGTATGAATAATTATTGTATTTTTAAATTATTAATAAAGAATACTACTACTACTACTACTACTACAATAAATCGTATTTAATTTATTTTAATTTTGTTCTATATTTAAATTTACTGATTTTAATGTCTTACAGGTTATAATGCCACCTTCATATGCGAAGTACATCGCTTGGGGTTTTGCTGATCATTCACTTCGCATTGGCCTTTATGATACTGATCGTGCTTCGTTTGTATCCGAAGCTGCGGCTCAAAATTCTGGAGAAATTTTAACATGTGCTTGTCCTAATGCCAAAATGATAATAACAGCTGGCACAAGTTCTGTCGTCACAATATGGAAATTTGATGCAAATCGTAAAAGTTTAACAGTGCGACACTCTTTGCATGGGCATACGGATGCAGTGACATGCCTGGCAGCAAGTTCGGCATTTAATGTTGTGGTTTCAGGTTCACGTGATGGCACTGCAATTGTGTGGGATATGGCACGCTTCACATTTGTGCGCCAGTTACGTAGTCATGTGGGTGTAGTTGCTGCTGTTGCCATCAACGAATTAACTGGTGATATTGCGACATGCTCTGCAACTTGGTTACATGTTTGGTCGATAAATGGCGATCCTCTGGCGATGGTAAATACTTGCGTAGGAAGTGCAGATCGTATGCAACAAATTTTATGTGTTGCATTCTCACAAATTCGAGAGTGGGATCAACAGAATGTGGTTATTACTGGCTCAACTGATGGTGTTGTTAGAGTACGTATATACTTAATGCTTAAGATTTGATTTTTATGAAATATATATACACGTTTGTTCTCTTCTTATTTTTATGTTTCTAAATACATATTTTTATTATGATACATATATCTATATCTGTTATTATTGGTTTAAATTTTATTATTAGTATAAAATTTCATGAATAGTATTTTTATATATAAATATACCTATATACCATATAATAAATTAATTAATTAATAAAGTGTTTTTACATCTGAGCAAATAAGCAAATTAAATTAAAGGTACTTTATTTATTACTTTATTAATCTATTTTATTAGACTTTTGTCTAATAAGTAAAATTTTCGATAAAGAATAAAAATTATAAACTGAATAAATTATGTTTTATACCATAATTCGAATGGGTTATCTTCCTTGTTATGCTCAAAATCGATTATTTGAGATATTTTCATTGTTATCTTGTCATATATATATATAATTTCTAAACTCGCTTTTTTAATTAAATTCCACTAGAATAAATTTAAAACTGTATATCCCAAGACAAGATATCTATCTTCGAATAGAAAATATAGAAATTATTAAAAAATTTTTTTTTTTTATGATCATATTCTTTTGGATACCGCAAAATATACTTTATTATTAAGAACTAATCCCTGTTCCATTTGAACTGTGGACTTAGGTATTAATATGCAAAGTCAAATAACAGTTTATTTACGTTATTTAAATTTGAAGTATTATCAATTTTTGTAGTTTGTTTGTAAATAACATCAGGACTTGATATTTTGAGAACTAACGCATAAACCACAGATATATAACTTTTATTAACTAGTATAAATTGTTGTTCTTCAAAATCAAACATTTCTATTTCTAAAATTTCTGAATATAAAAATTACCTCACTTTGCTATTGTTTGGAGAGTTAAAATAATTCAAACATATCTACCCTTTTCTATTTAATTAAAACCTAATATTAAGAATAATATGGTTTTGTCATTTTATAATGTAATAGATAGATTTCATGAAGTTGTTATACTCAAAAAATTTTGTTCTGTTTGAAATGATGAATTATTTTATAATAAATTATATATACTATTTTTATTTTGTTTTTTCTCAATAGATGTGGTCTCTGGAGTATGTACAAGTACCAATAGAACGAAAGCTCAAAAGAAGTGCTGAAATTTCTTCGCAAGAAAAACCAGAAGTTAGTACGGAAAAAGAAAATAAAGCAAAGGAAGTGCATGAAGAAAAAACTGATGCAAGTAAAACTATTGAAATATTAAAACAAATGAAGAATCTTTCATCCCAAGAGGAAAATGGTGATTATGAAACATAGATTTAAAAGCTAATACTTATTTATCATATCTAATAGAAATTGTTAAATCAGCATCAGAGAGCAGTATTTCGGAGGCATCTAACGTGTCAACAGAATCTGATAAAAAAGAAACGAATAAAAGCGATCAAAATGATCATTCAATGGAAAGACGAAAAAGTTCGTTGTCTGGCGCCAAATCATTACATGAAATGAAAACTTCCACTGTTGACGATAACACTAATAACAAACACGTTGAAGGTAATATTTTGTAATTTATTACAACTAAATTATTATATTTTTCCTTGAAAAAACGAACACTTTCAAACTTACTTATACTTATATATTAATTAGATTTTAATGTGAAGTTTATAAGTAAGTTTTGAATTGCTAAAGTTCAATAGTTTTCTGCTCATTTATTTAAATAAACTACTTATTGTCCTAATATTTTTCTATATTAATAGATGAGGAGCGTAGTATACGACCGAGTAAATCGGATACGAGTCTTACAGATGGTTTTGTTATGATCGAAAATGACAAGCACAAAGGTGATCATGTGCTACGAAAAGGTTTGTATTGTACACACTCAATATAACTAATAATTTTTATTCAATAATATTCAATACTTTAGGATTTAAATGGCAACGCCAATTAATGTTTCGCTCTAAACTAACAATGCATACTGCTTACGATCGTAAGGATAATGCAGAACCGGCAAGTATTACTGCTCTGACTGTTTCCAGGGATCATAAAATTTTATATGTTGGTGGGTAAAAGTAATATTTATTTTTTTTTATATTACAAAAATTAGGAAAATCAGGAAATATATAATTATTTATCTTAAGTTTAATAGTTTAATTATCACTTTTCAAGTTATTGTTATTTGAATTTGTCTTTATAATTTGTCTTGTTGTACAAAATGCCATGCTAACTTTAGGCTTTACGGAAACTATTCATGTTCATATCAAATCACAAATAATTTTTAATAATATATATTCTACTTCAAAAATGAATTAAGTGTTGATTAAAGTATATCAGTAGTTAATTTGTAATGAACCTTTTCACGGCCATTGATAGTTAGGATAGCTCACGGTCTTCTCGGGGTGCTACAAGAATATTTCTTGTAACCCTGAATCTTTTCTTTGTATAATAATTTTAAACCATTGATTAATTTATAGTCTAATTTTTATTTATTATATATTTTTTTGTTACAATATTTTTATAACCTATTACCAAAATAATAAATTTTCAAGTTAAGGGATATCCAACGTTACCGATTGGGCTACGTTGATAGGAATCAGCGTTACCGATTGGGCTACGCTGGTAGGTTGACGATCAACGTTACCGACTGGGCTACGTTGGTAGTTCTAAAAATTTACTAATTACCTTGTTTCAATAATCTTCGTGAGTTTTTCAAAGTGTCTCTGTTGTCAGTGCTGCTACTCAGTATTCTGTTGAAGCGCCGTGCTGCGACGTGCACTGTTCTATGTGCTGCGATCAAGTCTCCTCTGTTTTTTATTTTTTGTTTTTAGTTTTTGCAGTAATTGGAAAGCATCGAAAGCCACAGTGTGAGACTTGAACCCACTAAAACCAGCTCTTAGGAATCAATGGAGAAGATTCCCACAGCTATGTGGAAACTTCATTCTAGTAATCAGGGGAGAGAGAAAGTAGATAGACTTAATACCTAGTGAACTATGTTCATCTAAGCCAAAGAGCAATGGCATGAATTAAGTGGAAGTGGTAATAATGAACGGGGTGGGATTACGGCCAAAGAGCGGGGTGGGGTCAGTGATAAACTTTATGAACGGAGTCACGAAAGCCGCGGTTGTAAAGGGGAATAGAGAGAGGATTATGGTCTAACTCGTCGAAATAATGGGATAGGTACTGAGGAGATTTAAAGCGTCAAGCTAAAACAAGGTCTACTGGGAGAGTATCTGGACTAGAGACGTCAGGACGGAGGTCATGGAGCCGGGTGAGGTACCTACGGGCGAGTGTCAAGAGGTACTCGTCAACACGAGTGATCTTGACATTGTCATAAAGTGTAGAGATGGAGAAGTGCTTGCCATTAGGCTTGCGCTTATAGTTGATGCAATCGCGAAGAAGTCTCCGCTCAAACAGGTGGATTCTTTGCATCTGAGCGGAAGTGATGGCTGACCAAATAGGAAAAGCGTAGGTGAGGAGAGGACGAATAAGCCGGTTATAGCAGTGCAGCTTAACTTTGCAGTTAAGCTGGTTATGTCTTCAAAGTGCAATTTTGAGTTGAGTTTGCCTGAACCGGGTGTTACGGATGGCATAATCAACATGTATAAAGTTATGTGGAGATGAGAGGACAATACCAATATATTTCAGAGTCCTCTGTGTTTGATTTTTCATCTCCTTTTATATGAATTTCGCCAAACGGGACTTCTACCACTCTAGTGCATATTGTGTGAAGATTTCTTCTGATTTGTTATTGCCTACCCTAACTGCTTGCGACTGGTTTTGCTATGGTTGTTGTTGTTGTCGATTCTGCTATGCATATTTATTAAAAATTTGGCAAAACAAATAATACACACCCAAAAATTGAAAGTGTTATGATTCAATTTATTTAAACGAAAATTATAATATTGCTATTACTTCTCTTATTATACCTTAATTTTATTAATAATTTACACTAACTTTGTTATAGTTGTTACAAATTTTACCAAAAACGTAATAACGATTTAAACTTGCATCTTACTGGATTGATTTGCCCATATAAATAAACTTAAATATGTTTATTTTTGAATCATAACTAAATTAAGTTTAAATTAATAATAATTTTTTAACTATAAGTAAAAGCAGTAAAAGCAATTAAAGCATATTAACTACAAGTGATTACGATTGACTTGATATCTAATGTAACTCTTCTTGATATCTAATGTAACAAATGAATTCTATTTGATATTATTCAGTGCATTATTTATTTTAAACTTGTTTTTTAATTTATCAAGACATTGTATAATTTTTTTAATCTCTTGCATTTATCAAAACAAAAAAAACACTACTTTCACCACTTTGCATTCAAAGCACTTTACCTGACGTGTATAAACTTATTTTGTGAAATGTATTTTGTGTCGTCTGCACATGGTATGCCTGCATTATGTTTCGCTTACACTTTACCATCGTATACAGCCATTATTTCTTTGACAGGCTACGAGTATATAATTAAAAGTGGATTTTATTTTGACTGCTGGGAATTCTTCCTCATACAAGTTAGTTTCTGTATCTATAAGTCTTTTCATTTCTCTATTTAAATGAACAAGAAATTAGTAATTTTATATTGGTTTAGAGGTATACATTAGCCATCCATATAATATCTAGTTCTAAGTCCAAACAAGCATAACTTTTTTGAATATTGCACTGGTTCAAACTAATTTAGTATTACATAGAAGTTTGCCACTATTGCCATAAACTTCGCTTGTTATTATGTTGAAGCTATTCGAGCCAGTTCACTCAAGCACTTTTACTTTTTATAAACACGAGGTATCTTCAAAACCCCTCTTTACGCCTTTACTGGATTATTGTTTATCACTTCATCAGACTAAGCAATAATTGACCTCAGATCTGCATACCTCCCCGAGGAGCCTGTAACCATTCTGAGATTCGATAACGTGGTTTGGTAAGTCTGTCAGTTTTCGCAAATAATTGCAGGGCTTTATCCTTTATGTATTTTTTGATCGGACCAATCTTGAAGTCGCTGAAGATGTCATTCGTCCTAATGTTATGCTATGTGATAGGACACTTGCGTTTGCTACCTGTGTTATTGCCGTTAAATGGTTTTTAAAGTTAACAGATTGTTTTATAAAAGTTAATAAAAATGCATATAAAAGGCTTGATAAGTATTACTAAATAACAGTTTAGACTTGAAATAATAAAATTATAATTAATTTCAAAACATACTGCAATTAATCAGTGAAAAAACTCTTCAATTTTAATTAGAATATTATTTTATATATATTATTTGAATTTTTCATATACCATACTTTTCAAACTCTTGCAGGCGATGCACGTGGTCGTATATTTTCATGGAGTGTTACTGAACAGCCCGGTCGTGGTGTTGCAGATCATTGGCTCAAAGATGAAGGTGCTGATCAATGTGTTAAATGTCATGTCAAGTAAGTATGCTACATTTCTTTGCAACAACTAGAATGGTGTACATACTTACTATTTATTTTATCTACAGATTCAACTTATATGAGCGCAAGCATCATTGCCGTAATTGTGGTCAAGTATTTTGTAATAAATGCAGTCGTTTCGAATCAGAAATTTCGCGTTTACGTATACTTAAGCCCGTACGTGTATGTCAAGCTTGCTACAGTCAATTGCGTACAAATTCTGTGGATCATTAAATCATAGTTAATGGTAAATTCCAAACATGAAACGCATCAAAGATTAAACGAATAAAAGTAAAAGTAAATTAAAACTCGTACATGATAAACTTATTATCCTGTTCCTTAACTTCTTCATGGAGCTTAAATCTGTTTATAAAAAACCAATTAACTTAATTTATATTATATACAATTTCTACAAATATCTTTATATAAATAATAAGATATAAGTTATTTATTTAACTAACTATCAATTTCAACTAAAAAATGTTAACCATTATAATTACAAAGGCAAAGGCTGTTAAAAAATATTTTATAAGTTTTTATGAAATTTTTTATATAAATATAAATTTTTATAAATGTTTTGCAAATTATGTGTTAATATATTAATTTATCATTTTTACTTATATAATTTATTTATTTATTTACATAAACACTCATTGTTCGTTTTTTTATATTATTTACTTATTTTATTTATTATAGCAGTTTGTTAAAAGTTAATATTAATTAAAAATTAATGTGATTATAGCTACAATGTTTATTTTGATTATATGTATATATTTTACTAATAGTTACATTTTTAATGTATGTAAGTTTTAATTTTCAGTTTCAATTTATTAGTGAATTTTTATCTGTGAATTTAATTTTTTTTGCTTTAAATTATAGTTGTTGCATACTTATTAAAAAAATTTCTCTTTAAATATAAATGCGTCAGTTCGGCTTATATATGTATCACAATATATTCTGCTCTCTGGTCTTCATAAACTGTGTAATCCTACAGTCATTTAACCAAATCTAAATACAAGACAAATTAGTTTTAATAAATTAATTTCAAATAATTTTGATAGTTATTTTTATTTGTTATATTATTATTTAGTTTAGTTTAATTTTTTAGTCAAATTTTATGTCTTATATTTTTGATAATTATTTAATATGTATAGGTAAAATTTATTTGCTAAAATACAAAAACAAAGTATATGCAATAAATAACTTAGTGAATTAAAACATGTGTTTTTTTTTTTGTTTTAATGTATTAAATTTTATGTGTATTAATTGTAACTAAATATTTTTCTGTGTGTATTATTTCTTTAAAGGTTATTTTGTTCCATTTTTATGTAAATATTTTAATTACAAGCCAGTATTAATAGATATGTACTGTAATTCTATTATTTTAAGCAGTTTATATATTAATTTAAATATAATACTTTTTATGTAACTTGTTATTTGAAAAAAAACAAAATAAACTTATATTTGTATATTCATATAAAAATATCTTTATTTGTATAGAGATAAAATACAAAGAAAATGACAATATTATAATGAGCGAATAAATAAATTGAAATAATTTATATAAAATTATGTATATGCAGTTTATTGTTTTCACAAAAATAATTTATTGTATAACCCAACAATATACTTTGTATAAGTGTGTATTAAAATTGAATACGATTTAATGTGAATTGAGAGTAAAATATTCGTTTGTAGTTGTCATTTTGTTTTTACTCGGTTAGTTTTAACATTTTTGCAATGTTAAAATTGATCGAACATATATATAAAAAATAATACGGGAATAATTCGAATCCTTCCATAATAATGAAACTCATAGCGGCAAATAATAAAAACTAAAATTCTAAAAACAAAATTTAAAAAAAGCAAACACCATAAATTATAAGGAAGTTATAAAAATAATAATTATAGAAATTATTATGTAAAAATATGTTTTGGTTTAATATAATAAAAAAATTACAATAGTTTATATGTAGTGATATAAGAAAAAGTTTGGTGGTTTTAACTGGGGATTATAAAACTATAGAAATTAAAAGATTACTATGTTCAAAAATATATTTAAAAATTATATATATTAGAATAATAAAAACTATAAATATACTATAAAATAAATTACCAACGAAATAATAATACCAAAGGGACTCTAAAGAATATGTTAGCTATAATTTGAAAAGAATAAAAAATGAATAAATGTTAAAGAAAACCTTCTACCGTTCTATATTAAAAATTACATATAATTTTTTTAATTTTTTTTATAAAAGTATTTTAAACGATGTCGGTTTCTTGAAGTTCAAAATTTACTGTTCTTTTTTGTAGAGAAAATTGAAAGAAGTTAGATTATTCATTAAGTTTAGAAAAAAAGTTTTTGTAGATCTTTTTTCAAAATATACTATGAATTCTAAAGTTTTAGTGATAGGCTTCTAAATATTTTCTTAATACCGATTTATATTCTCTTATAATTGTAAAAATTCAAACTGTTGAATATAATTTTATTTTTTTAATAATTAAGTAATATATTTATACAAATATATGTTTTTACTAAAACGATATGTTGCTTATGGCTGCACTATTTGGAAGTTAACATGTTTTCCATAGTTGTAAATCGTAAAATATATATCCCACGTATTATTTTTCTACTTAGAAACTACGAATATTTAATTTTAAAGTAAAACAAATGTTTGTTTCTACAACAAAGAAATATAGTTCTTAAGAAGACACATAAACCAAAGAATAATGCAAAACTACAAATGTGAATAAAACAAATTTAAGTATAATGCTGACTTCATGTTTTAACATGCAGATCCCTACCGAACCCTATGGTTCACAGAATGATAGGGTCTACGTCTTAGAGCCAATCGTCAGTTTCGACAACCAAGTGCGATTTCCGCTTTCAATTAGTATGCATTGTTTTAAGACATTTTCCTAAAATATTTGGATTTTTCTTTTTATTTTTATATTGTTTTGTTTCGACTTAATTAGTTAAGCTAGAAAATATACGGGAAAGAATAATTGGTATATACTAGTTAAGAACATCAAAACGAATGTGATGTAGTTGTGGAATAGAGAAAAGTTTTATTATTTTCAAGATTTGCTTTTAAAATAATTAAAATGGACGGTAAGATTATTTGTCTTTATTGAAATTAGAATAAGAACTAAACAGGGTTCTAGACGCAAGTTCGAACGGAACACTTAGACCACTGAACATTTTTGTTTCGATATTAATATAATATTCAAGCTCATTTTCGATATCCGAAGCATGTAAGAAAAGCATGCTCTTATATATTTCTACATATAGGTACATACCGTATTTAAAAATTTGTAGGCAAGTATAAAAATATTTTTGGACAGCACATTAAAATATTTTAAGGTTTTGATTTCTGTTGAGGTCAAAGTTGGAAAAAGCTTAATGTATTTTTTAAGTCCATTTTGGCTGTACATCTTCTTGGTTAGGAAATACATATGTTGAAATACTTAAACAATTTAAATTTCTACTTATGTAATTGCAAAGAAATGCAATATTCTTATGTGATCTATTCTATACATCAATTCTATTCTATACACATAGAATATTTAAAACAAAACAGTCTAATGATAAAAAAAATTGAATATAGATTGGGAAATAATCTTTATACTTAACTAATAAATTATGGATAAGTAATATACTGTAACAATATTTCATTAATTTCATTAATGTCTGTTTATTAAAATTCTATTTAAATACATTAATTCATGTTAGAAAGGATTTCAAAATGAAATACATATGTGAAAGATTATGTGGAGATAATCGAAATTATTTTTTACATTTCTATTTTAAGTTAATTATTTGGTTTTAAAACACTGTTGCAAAGCTAGAGTTTAATTTTTGAACAAAAATGGGACTAATATTTCAGTAGGTTAGTTCAAGAGATAGTTTATTTCTTGAGGAAGTGTGGGGATTTATTTATACTATGATTTAATATAAACAGTAATAATGTTTCTTGAACTAAGAATTTCTAAACTAAAATTTCGATGGTATTTTATTAAAAATTATTTAGTATTTATTTTAATATTTTATTTATATAATCTTTAAAATTGCTCAATATATTCATGAAATTTATTTTAAAAAAAATTTTCATTTTGAATTTAAATGGTTTATATTTAACACATTTTTTAACAAACGTAATATAACAAAAATAAAATAATGGAAAATAAATGAAATGGTACAAATAAGATATAAAAGAATACATAAGAACAATTAGATAATAAAAATATAAAGAATTACTAATAATTATAATATATATAATATTAATTATAAACTAAAATACTAAACTACTAGAATATATTTGGTTATCCTTAAAAGAGTTGTTTTTAATAACTAATTTGATTTTAATAATAATTAATTAAAACGGTTAAGGAATAAGTAATGATTATAAAAGAAAATAATATATATATATATAATAAAACATAAACTTAAAAAAATATACACAATAAGAAAAATAATTATTGAAAGCTAAATTAATAATATTAATAATAAACTTAATTTTAAGATGTGAATAATATTATTGAATCAAAAAAATTAATATTTAATATTATAATTATATAAATATAATTATAATTATATACATACATATATAGAGCAGATATATGCATATACGTACATATTATTTACGTATATGCATTTATATATATATATATATATATATATATATATATATATATATATATATATATATTAATATATATATATATATATATATTATATATATATATATATATATATATATATATATATATATATACATATATATAAATATATAAAATATTTATGCATAAACATATTTGCTATATATATACGTATATGTATATGTATATTATATATATATTTTATATAAACAATATATAATACAAAAAAAATTTAAATAAATAAAATAAAATAAAAAAATTTTAAAATTAATAGAAAAAATTTAATAAATGTTTTTATTAAAAATGACCAAAAAAATTAAAAATAAACATTTGTTTAAAAAAATTGATATTTAAAAAACTATAACAAAAGCATACATAAAATATAATAATGTTAAAAACAAAATTTAATTAATAAAATTAAGAAAAAATGTTGCACAGAAATTAAATGATTACAAATGTTAGTGTTCAAATAATTATTGAATAGTTTGACAAGTGAGGGGAAAGTGAAAATAATAAAAAACAGGAATGGTAAAATTAAACACATATAGTATAATGTAAATTATATGCAAAGTTGACAAATAATAAATTTTATTAATTATTACTATAAAAAAATATATATATATTATATAGAAATAATTTATTAGCAAAAATTGAAGACAGAATATTTATGCAAAAAAAGCTTTTAAGAGAAAAAAACAGATAGCAAAAACATAAAAATGGAAAACTGTTATTAGAAATACACAGGCATTCAAATTGCACTCAATTAAATATTATTATACACTGCAAAAAAAAAAAAGAAAATATTATATAAATGTAAACATCAAATTTAGTAGTTAAACCAAATTTAAGTAGAAACTTTAGACAAGTAGTTGCAAAGGATAATAATAATTTTATGTATAGAATATATGAATGGCATAAAAAACCACAAAAAAAAATAAAAAAAATATTATATATATAAATCAATTATACATATATATATTATGCACATTAATATTTGTGTGTATATAAAATAGTATGAAAATGCATAAATGCACCATAAAGGTGCAGAACGACATGTATATAGATGATGAATATTAACAAGAAGAAAGGCTTTAAAACATTTGCACAGCTTACAAGCACCCACATAAATATACAAATTTACGACATTTACAAGTACGCATATATATGATAAAAATCAGAGCCGACATAATAGGTCACATGCATTTTTAAATTATCTACAAAATACAATAAGGATATGATTTTTTCCGTTATCTTGTGTGTGATCAACTACTAACAATATATTCAGTTTTCAGTTTTACTATATCTTTCAGTTTTGTTATTAAATTTAATGGATTTTCAATACAGTTCATGGAGAATGGGTTAACAGAAATTGAATGTTTTAATGAGTTATAATCATTAATGGGATCTTGCCGATCTGCCTAACAAGGTAGCGGCCCATGCACGCTGAAATTCGGCAGTTTGGATTGTATTGTTTGGATTGGAGAGATTCTTGACAGTTCAGAATAGAGATTTTTCTCTCTCTATGCTCTTATCAAACCGAAAAAATAATTATATCAGCATACATGGGTTATTTTATGTGAAACATATATATAATAAATTTTTTATCTATTATTAGATTTGCGATCAATGTTTATTATATTAACAATATAATAATAAAAATAATTAAGTTAATAAAGTAACATTTTCAAAGGAAAAAATATGTGAATCTAAATATAGGCGGTACAGTTTTGTCTAAAAAGTGTCCGAAATTTTTAATTGATAAAAAGCTCATAAAAGATACTGGCATTGCTGTTTTTCATTAGTGATGTACTTAATTACTATATGAAATTTATGTACTGTAGGTTTGGAACCGATCTGTTACCATTCAATCATACTTTTGAATGTTTTATACTCCAATAAATCTGGCGCAATACAAGAGTTTTCACCATAAACTCAAAAAATCTGATCGATTAAGCAACCTACTCGACTGACCGCTTATAAGAACAACAACTTTAAGCCAATTGAGGCTATAAAATACCATAATATAATGAAGGATTGCCATGGATAGGCAATTGAGCCTATTTTAAGGGGTTTGATATAAAATTTGTTTGATAATTTGTTGAGTGTTTTGTTTTAATAAACTTCAAAATTGTTAATATTGGCCTTAATAAATTTAAATAAATTAATCAACATGTTGAATTTTAAAAAGATTCAAATAAATAAATTGATTGGTCACGCAATTTTTTTAAAATTTGTAAAGTACAGTTACACAAATGACTAGAACAAGATAGATCTAACTAAGAACATAGAATGTCGGCTCTATGTGACAGTATATGAGATCTCTGGTCTCATTCTTTCTGCTTGTTAGTTGACATTTGGATCTTTATTTGGATAGCAGAGTATATATAATCTATTCAATTATGCTCGGTTTGTAGCAGAAAAATTCTATTATAATTGCAGTGCTCCACTCTGTCGGAATGTACTTATCTCTTAAATTTGATTATTCATTATTATTCATAAACGACTTTTAAGAAATAGATATCCTCTGAAGGGTATTTCTTTAAATTATTCACAGATAAATACGAGTATAATGAAATAAATTTGTATGCAGGAACACATTTACACACATAAAACACAAACTGGCTTTAAATAAATTTTTTGAACGCTTAAAAAAAATTATGAAAAATCATATTTAGTGAACAATCCTCTAAATGTGAAATATCCGGTCTATAATTTATAATATATATCTTCTCTTTAATCGTAATGCAATATATGTAACTTTTATATACCTAGAAAACATCATATATATGTAATTAAACCTCTCATTTCCATACAAGGTTGCTATTTCACCTTAGCCTATCCCACCCCAGCCTGCTCTATTTATACGTACATATATACTATAGCATGATATAGATGTATCAAGATACTTATAGAAAAGACTTGTAACTTAAATATTCTCAAGTAATACCTACAACTAGTGAAATTGACTCATCTAAAACGAATACATATGATTAAAAAGAAGACATGAAACTACTACATATATAAAATATTTGAGATTTTTATCACACTTGATCTATCTTTAACTTATACACACCAAAACATTGAAAATTTTTTATTAAAAATATTAAATCAAAACAAAAAAAGAAATCAACAATTTAATAAAAATAACCAAATGAAACAAAGACAAAAACATGCAATGAAGTTAGTTTGTGTGCAAAAGAACACTAAACAATAAAACAATTTAAAAACAATAAATTTTTATGTATTGTTAGTTTATATATATACAAGTATATTTCAAAGTAAAGAAAAAGATATTTAAAGCAAGAAAAAAACAATGATTGTGAAGAAATACAACAAAAATAAAAAAAAATGTTAAACAATAACAAAAGCCCTTTTGATTTATTTTCAGATCACATTATTCAAAAGTTCACTTCAGTCCTTTCACAACTTGGTTTTAGATAAAAGAGCCCTCGTATCTTAAAGATTTGCTATCCAAAGTTTGAACAAATTCAAACGAATGTATGTAATTAGTCATATGGCAGACCTAATACTAGGTTCAGACAGTTTCCTTTTCCAATTTCCTCAATTTCGTAAAAATGAAATTAAGTTAATTTCGAAAGTGTTCATAGTGCCCCAAATTAAGGAAATCATATGTTTTTGTTTAAAAATCGCATGTTACAAATTACATGCGATTTGTACTTTTTTAAATATTATTAAAATAATGAAAAACTTTCCAAGAAGAAAAATTTAAAGCGTTGCGATTTTCGGGATGCTATGGAACAAAGCAAAGCTCCTTCAAAGGTCGAAGGTGTGTCAAGTATAACCCTAACTGCTACATTAGTAACTAATCATATTACTGACGCTATAAGGAAATTACGGATTTGAAAATATTAACAATAGTGCCGTCTTGGATGACATACAGATAGAACTAAATAAATCTATTAATCTGCCACATGTTTCAAAAGAGATTTAGAGATTTATATAAAGAGATCAACCCGAAGATTGCCAACAAGTTAACTACACTGAAGGAAATCACACCCGAACGATACTTGAACGGTGATGAACATGTGTCAGCACATCAAGTAAAGCGGATATTTCCAAACGAATATATGTAAATGCTTTAATGAAACATATATAGAAAATAGTAGGACGTTGGTAATCTTAATAATTGGTGGACTGAACTATGCTTGTGGATGGAATATTCAATGGAGTCTAGCAACGTTTCCTAATTAAGTTCTAAATAGTTTATATGTGCCAAATAATTCACCACCAACTGCATGGTTACATTTATGCATAATATAATGTATAATATAAAATATTAAATTCTATCATCCCAAAATCCTATAGAGTAGTAATCTCATACAAGAGAACTCTGAGTTAGCTCTATGCGAGAACCAGAGAAGTCTATAAGGCATGTTGTAAAAATATCATATAATTTTTATATATGTGATTTTATGTTTTATTAATATGTTTCCACCATATTACTTTTTCAACGACATTATAAAAACAAATATTTATGTTCTATGCCGGCTGCCATCGTTAATAGACTACGAAGAAGACAAGAAGTTTTTTTTTTAACATGTTCTTGAGGGTTATATCTGTCGACAGTTTATCAACTTGTCTAACTGCACTAGCTTTCTTCTTAAGATTTCGAGACCGGTATTTGAAAGTTCTATTTTCAATTATTGATTGATTTTTTCAATTTATTTCTTAAAAAGAACTACGCTGTTCGAGATAGAAGAACATATCTTATGTTAATAGTTTTGTGTTTCCTTCTATCGTGTAGGTATTTCTTTTATAATGCCTCATATAATATGTGACCGACATAACAATTTTCTTCATCCATACTTTCGTGATTGTATGCGGTAGGAACCCTTTCTCAAAAATTGGATACCTATGTACGGAAGCATAGTGTCTATAGCAAATTTAATATTAAAATCAAATTTTGTTAATGGAAAAAAATATTTAGAAAAAAAAACATAAGAAATGATGTTTGTCTAAGAAGAAATGTTTATATTAATTTATTTGTAAAATTAATCGAGATTCACATATCCTATCAAACTTGCTCCCGAACATTATTTTTTTGTAAAGAGCATGTCAGGTCCGCAATCACCTTTCAAAAACGTCTGTGGTCGTCACAATATTCCTTTGTGATACAACTGACTTTTTTTCTTTCCATATTAAGATTTGTCAATTTTTCTAACAAACTTTGTTTGGAATTGTTATGGTTTACGCTATTCTAGACAGAATTTGGTTCACATTCAGAACACCTAGTTTCCATTTTGGTGACAAAATCGTGACCGAAATAATATATAAAGTATATATAATAATATATATTTATTATTATTGGTAACTTATGACTTTCAATTTTAATTATCAGTTTAAAGTAAATTGCATTTAAAATATATATCTCATTGTAGTTTTTGTATTTGTAGAGAACAAGGTTCTTTTATAGGACTTCTTATTCAAATTAGAAAATGAAACAACATTCACAATAAGTTTATTTTTTCAAAAACAATACAAAAAAATCATGCAGACGCTTTCTAATTTATTGCACAATTTATAAGTATGTATAATACATAAAAATTATATATTGATATACTCAGAAAACGCCTAACAAACCAAAATTATGAAAGTACCCGCATTACTATAATATCGAAACAATAGTTTCAGATATGATCGTAGATCAACTGCCGGTCACAACTTCGGCCATGAGGTAAAATAAATCTGCTTCCGCTGAAATAGCGATCTTCATGACTAATAACTATGACACAAAAGTAAACTTCTCCAAGCCTCCTGAAATTATGTCATTTATACATAGATTACGACATTTACTTTAAAACTTATTGTTGTGGTTTGTTTTTGATATTTACTTCATTCATGAGACTTCAATAATATACACATTTTAAACTGAAAAATTGAAATCAGTAAACATTAAACAAAATGCTCTTGATATACTTGTCAACTCTAGACTCAATAAAAAGTATCATCATTCACTTTTCCTTCTTCTACTTACCTAAATAAATTTTTCCTAATTTTGCAATGAGAAACACTTAAATTATCCATCAAGATGACATAACTAAAAACAATAATCATAAGAGATTATTGAATTACTAATGCGAAAAAACTTTTGGACGAATATACCGATCGAGGAAAGGAATGAAAGTCAGGCTCTCCGAAGGCTCTTCAAAGTACCATGGTACATCCGCACGAATGACATGCTAAGAGACCTTAAAATAGATCCGGTCAAAAAATATATAAGGGACAGAGCTCTGAAGCTATATGTGAAAACCGACAGGGCAGCCTTACCACTAACTAATCTCAGAATAATCACTAACCGCACGGGGCGGTAGGCAGATCAATCATTGAATAATCACGAAGATTATGAGGAATACTCAAATTAGTCAGTGAGATGGGTGGGACTCTGCAGAATCTCCCCAGCTATTATAGAGTAAAAGTGCGCAGATGCACTAACTCGGAAAAGGCTTAACATAAACTAAAAAATTATTCTTCACTATTTCCTAATTGAAACCATTGTCACAGCCTCACTTAGCACGGTTAGAAGCTGATTTAAATCTCGTAATATAACGTAATATGGAAAAGGAAAATCGTCTATACACGATTTAATACTGACAAATTTATCTGGCAGCATTTCCACAGCTTGGACATGCAATGTAGAATGCTGGTAGGAAAACATTTTATTCAATTTTATATAACAGAATATAAAAAAATTCTCCGATCGTACCTTGTTTTCACGATTATCTATTACTATATAGACTAAAAATATTCTTTGTAATCGTGCCAGTTTTGCGCTGGTTAGTGCGTTTTAGCCAGATTTTATCTTTACAATTTGAGTCGTATACATTTAGTTGGCTCTAAATATATGTGAGCCATTAAATCTCTAGTATTTTGTGCCATTCGATTTGATATTTTTTGCCATGTTTCCTAATCTTTGTGTTGAGGTATTGCCTAGTATTTATAAAACAAAAAATTATTTAAAAAAGTTCTTTCTTCTTGTTTCTTTTCATTTTTTGATTGTTTATGTTTACATTTTGTTTCATGTGTCAAATACGTCAAATTTTGATCATTTCCAATGTTGCATTCGTCATTTTTGGTACAATATTGGACGAATTTTGTTCACTATATTCTATAAAAAATGAAAAAGCACGCAAGCTCTTTGTGTGATTAATGAAATTTACTTAGTAAGTTAAACTTATATTGACTGCCCACATATGTATGACTTTTCCTACTGAGCGTGCATTTTGTGAGAGCATAATGGAACAAGTAGAACCTATCGGAACCAAGTTGGAAGAACTAATTGATAAGCTTTATAGTCAATGGCATGAGATTCAAATGTTGCGTGAAATCACTGCAAAACGCGCTGACAAAACTGAATCGGTTGTCAAAACTGCATCGTCTTGAATATCTCAATATTCTGAAATGCATTAAATAGTTATAAATACATTCATTATGTTAGACTATAAAATGTACACTAATAAAAATCGCATTTAAAAACAAATGTAGTATGGCGATGATATGTTTAGTAAAGAAGTGTAAGCAAATTACACATACATTATGTATAAAAGTTCGAAATATTCTGCTGAAACTGAATTAGAAAATTTATTTTTTTCAGAAATATAGTCGAAGGTACAAGTTTTAATATAGTTTTCATATAAGTTAATGATTCGGATATATATTTGTGTACAAGCAACAGTTTTATTTGTAAACGTTAATCAAAATAAAAATGTTAGACTATTAATCAATTAATTAAAATATTAAATCTTTTGCCCTCTTCTTGCATTAGTTTCGTCAATATAATACTTTCGATCTAGGAATAGGAATAGAAAATAACAGGGTACTAGCTCCCATTTGAGCAGAGCACTGCGACCATGATTGATCTTTTGTGCTACAACAGACCCTAACTGAACAAAAGACATTCCGCCTTTCGAATGAAGATCAAAATGTCGGTTGTTGAGGACTTCCTAATGTCGGAAGGTGAAAGCAATTCCCGACCCAGTGATTTCCTCTTGGCCCAGATCAAAGCTGGGCAGTCACATAGAATGTGGCTGGTTGTCTCCTCTGCCTCTAAGCAGAGTCTACAATCTATCTCTTCAGATAGGCCCATTTTGTTGAGATGGTAACGTAGCCCATGGTGACCCGTTAGATATCCCACTAGCAACCTCAACTCTGTTCTGCTGAAGGAGGATATCTTATTGTAACTATAAGGGAGAACCAGCTCTTTAGCCTGACGGTTACCTCGACTGTCGCGCCAGTAGCGACTTCTCTCGGTTGAGATCCAATCATTGATTAGAGACCTAGTTGTAGACCAACTTAATCCACAGAAAGGTTCTGGGCCACAGATTAGAGTGGCGGATCCTGCCCGTGCAAGACTATCGGCAGACTCATTTCCATGAATTCCTGTGTGACCAGGCACCCAGCACAGTGTCACTTTATTATTGCTTGCCAGCTGCTGCAGTGTGTCATAGCAGTCTGCTAGAAGCTTTGAGAAAAACTTCAAGGAGCATAACGCTTTGATTGCTGCTTGACTATCTGAATAAATACAGATTCGGGCGCCTTTCAACCCTTTGTTAATGTTGATACGAGCGCAGACCTCGATGGCGTGAACCTCTGCTTGGAAGACAGTGGGCCATATACCCAGCGCGAGCGAGATTCTGGTGTTAGGACCAAATATTCCAACACCAACTCCTTCTTTGGTTTTTGAGCCATCAGTATACCACGAAATCACTTTTGGTTCAAATCCAGGAGTGCCATTTACCCAGTCCAATCGATCGGGTATGAGGACTTCGAACTTCCTACCGAAGCGAGGTTCCATGTTCATGCGATCTGTCCTATCGCAGATCTCTATGCCAGGAACTAGTCTGCAGATAGAGTTTTGACTGACGAGACTTCCGTGCATGTCAATGACAGGGTGTAGCCTAGCTGCACTCATAGCTGCTGTCTTTTTAATAAAGAGATGCAGAGGGGTGAGACCCACTATGGACTCCAGTGCTGATGTGGGACATGTTCTAATAGATCCCGTCATAGCGATACATACGAGTCTTTGCAGTTTATTGCATTTGACTATTGCAGCATTTTGTTGCGCCTTATTCCACCAAACAAGAGCTGCGTAGGATACAATGGGTCTGACCATTGTGCGGTATAACCATGATATAATTCTAGGACTTATGCCCCAGGTTCTACCATATGAGGTCCTACATGTCCACATGACCCGGGTGGCTTTGCCAATTATATTATTCAGGTGAGTGTTCCAGTTAAGACGCTTATCTAGCGTGACCCCTAAATATTTGACTTCATCGGAGCATTCAATAGCCGTATCCTTAATAGATAGGGACCCAATATTTACTTTGTACCTTCTAGAAAATGGTACAATTACCGCTTTTTTTGGGTTAATACTTAGGCCTTCTTTGATACACCAGTTCGAGACTTTGTGTAATGCCGCCTGCATTACGTCTGTAACTGTGGTGTCAAATTTACCTGTAACAATGATTGCCAGTCATCTGCATAACCTATGGCATGATACCCAGATTGCTCCAGTTTAACTAGTAAGTCATCGACTACCAGCGTCCATAACAATGGTGAGAGAACCCCACCCTGGGGGCAGCCCCGTACAGCATTAATGCTTACGATAGTGCTACCTAACTTGGAGGATATGTTCCTATCACGCAACATTCTATCTACCCACGTTATTGTACATGAGTCTATATCTTTACGGGCCAGTGCTCCAGATATGGATTCGTAAGATGTGTTATCGAAAGCTCCCTCTACATCCAGAAATGCACATAAGGCGATCTCTTTAGATTGAAACGTGCTTTCAATTTTGCTGACTAAATGATACAGCGCGACCTCTGTAGATTTGCCTTTTGAGTAGGCATATTGGGTGGAGTGGAGTGGGACAGTTTGTTCCAATTTATTCCGTATGTACAGATCAATCAGCCTTTCGACGGTTTTCAATAAGAAAGACGTAAGACTAGTAGGACTTGGGTTGGTCCATAGGTTTGTTCCCAAGTTTGGGAATAAAGATCACGTTCACTCCTCTCCAGGAATGAGGGATATAACCCATAGTAAAACAAGCCCTAAAGAGTTTTATTAATGGGTCTATGATGATGTCTATGCAATTCTGCAATAGAGCAGGGTAGATACCATCGCCTCCAGGCGCCTTAAATGGTTGAAATGGTTGACTTTCGATCTAACAATAGAAATGAAGTCTGTTGGTTTTAACATTTTATTATCTTAAATTCAATGCACATAAATTGATTGTCAATAAAACTGTCATAACTCAAAACGAATATTTACTTGTCCATATCCATATCCATATTTTGGCAACGTTATATCAATATACAATAGCTTGATATCGCCTGATTAAATAGTATAATTGTGAATTTTGTCCATTGTCTGGTGCAAGGAACAAACGGACTGCTCAACGTTGAGAACAGGTTCATTGCAACGTATACCACTACTTATCACTCCACATGCACGAAATAGTATTTGAGTCGAATCCTCTAAAATGTGTTCTCGGCAATATTTGGTAGCAGGTAAAGATGGGTGTTCACACCTTTTGTTCTGACTAATGTGAACACATTTTATGGAGTCTTCATTCGTCAATTTCACACCCTTAGCAATGCGTTCCTTTTCCTTTCGTCTGTTAGTGAATAAAGCATCAAGGCCACGAGGACAATGGTAGTGTGTGAGAGCTTTAAACTTTTTATAGTATTCCATTTCCACCGGTGATGTTTTAGCCATATTTTTTATGTTTGCAAGATCTTCTTTTTCAAAACATTTGTCTTTGGAAAGTTCATTCAATTTTCGACCTAAATGCTTTGTTTGAGCAACATATAAATCTCTTAATCGAGACATTTTGTTAGCCGATATTCGCAACACTTCCTCCCTACTAAAAATATTTGCATTACTTAAAACATCATCCTTTTGCAATGAAAGAGAATCCTCATCATCTGAGTTATCTAAATTAAAGTCTGCAGTATCTTCAAGACAAGGAACACTTTCTTCTCCAGAACTGTCCGATGCATAATCCAATATATGACGTTGTTTATTCTTAAGATCACCATCGTTCTCATCGTTAATAAGGAGACCTGAAAGAATTGTTAAAATATGACTTAATTCATTTCTTATTTAATTGTATGGTTTAATTTAAATAACTAGATTCCTACGTTCGATATGATGTGATAAGTTGCTTAGTAAAATTTCATTATTTTCCGGACGACAAAATTTCCCAAATTTAATATGACGCTTTTTACGTTGTTCCTTAAGTGTGTGCTCAAAGCAGAACGTTGTGGGGCCAGGAGCTTTAAGTACTGGTTGAAGAAGCACTGGATTTGGACACCGTCTCCTTTTTTTATACAAGTAAGTACATTGTGCATAAAAGCTACTTGGATCGTTTAATATATGCATTTGACAGTAGTCATATTCATCCAAACAGGGTAAACTGCACTTATAAGAAGAGTTTTTGCACTGTTTCATCTTATTTATGATTTCAATTTTCATTTGCTCTCGCATCCTCCTTTCGGTCCTGGATCGATTGTACTTGTTAATATTAAATGACATCTTAAGACAACAAATTTATAATTTTAAAAAATTTATAATTTTAACGAGAAACAAATTTTAACTTTATCATTTGTCAAAAAAATTTTTTTTTGCTAATGTGAGTTGAGTGTTACCATAGAAATTATTTTGAATACTTATTGCCTACGTTTATTTTGAAGGGACAAAGTCATAGAATACTTAAATGATTCTTCAACAGAAAGAAACACTGAAGAGGATCCTTCATGCTAATTTATTTCATTTAATAATTAATTTATTTAATTTTATTTTATATTATTTTATTTTATTATACAATATTTTTATTTATTTATCTGTTTATTTATGTACATTCTGTAGATATATACTTATTGGAATATTTATTTTATTTTTATTTATTTTTATTTATTTATTTGTTTATGTATCCACATAAACATATGTTTAATTGATTATTTATTATGTTAATCTCTTAATTTTAAAGTAGGGCAGGTGTGCCATCAGTTATTTATTTATTCACGTTTTTGAAGTAATTCATTAGTTTCCTGTGACCAAAAATCACATTTGTTCATTGCTAAAGATAATGTACTGAAGACATCGATTTATAACCACCAAGGTGGATATGGGTCCATGACTGGGACGACATTTCAATTGGAGGTCTGGATGCCATATAAACGAAACAACAATTGATTTATCATTTCTCTTTATATGTATTTTATTAGTCAATGTTTTATTAACAATGTATTATAGAATTATTTCCTTTTAGTATTACCAAAAACTCTTAATACAAGAGGACTTCTCAATTCAAGTAGTTTTATTTCTACACACATTAGGTCATGCAAGAGGAACGCGGAGACTTTGCATGGGCTGTGTAGAAATTATTTTTGATTTCTATCTATAGTCTATAGTTTTGGATTACGTATTGTTATATGTATGAATGTAGCATTAATGCATTTGTGCAGTTTCTTATTTTCTTTAATAATAAAATAATAATAATAAATAAAAATATTTTTAATAAAAATAAGAGCTACATAAAAATTGTGCATTGATCAGAAAGGGAATACGTTCAGCCCAGAAGCTAAACAATGCAAGCATTTGCCATTTATAAATTTCAAATACGTAGAACTCTAACATTCCTAGGGTGACGCAGAAGTATTTAATGGATATATGATTTTATGTTTGTTGTTAACGTTTTTGTTTTGCTCTTTTCGTAAACATATTTCTTTTTATATATATATATATATTGTTGGCTAGTTGCAGTGGCCGGCCATTTGATAACTTCAATGTACCTCAATTAGCGCTATAAAAGTAGAGACTAAATCCATCACCGGTCTTGTGTTCACCGATGAACAGTCTGATAGACTGTCAAAGAAGTATCTTCTTCAAAAACTATTTCTTTGGGACGCCAAAGGCGGACGTTCACAGAGAAAATGTATAATGATTTCATTTTCCTGCGGATCACCACAACTTTTGCAGTTAGGATTATGGAGAATAATCAGTTGCTCTGCGTGAGTTCTTATACACCAATGACCAGAGAGAACTGCAGTAAGCCTTGCAGTGTTCACGCGGTCTCTTTAAATGAGTTTCGAGGATCAAATTTTATTACAGGTGGGTTATATTAACCTGGAAGTTGCATATGACTTAAGTGTTTTCCATCTGTTATTAGCTATTTGAAAAAAAAGGAAATAAGTACTCTTAATGGTCTCTAGGGTAATGTACACCGGTATCGCCAGGGACATATTCAGGGAAGCACTAAAGCGAGCTAAACTGTCAGTTTTCTCGATCCCTTCGATGGTTCTGTGTCCAAGAACCCAGATGAGTGATGTTAGGTGATGTCTGCAAATCTATTTAGCTCGTCAATTACCTCTCTGCATTCTTTTACTATCTTCGATGCTAAAATGTCTCCAAAACAAAATATAGCAAAACACAAAACAAAAGTAAACAAATACCTTTCCCTTCAGCTAAAAATTCATATATTTTCTGTGGAATTCCAAAGCAAAAGCAAAAATAGATAATAGAAAAACAAATTAAAATCGTTCCTTTCGATCGGAGTAATGTTTTCGGACACAAATTTTTCAAAGCCTCAGTTGAAAAGTCCTTTTGTATTAAGTGGTCTTGTTATTATTAGTTATTATTAAATTATCTTTTATATATAACATTTTATCAAAAATATTTATTAATTTATTTTTATTTTTATATTAAAATATTAATAAATATTTTTAATAATATAGCAACAAATTAAATATACAGAATAAAGGAATAATTGTACAGTATAAAAACAAATAAAAACAAAATACAATATATTTATACATATATACATACATCTATAGTCATCCTGTTCTCGATTCACTTAACTGTAGAACGCATATACTAGACGGTGCGCAAGTGTATAAAAACACCATCAACAATCAAAAAAGGGTTAATGTAGCAATACCGTATATTTTTGTATGTACGTATATACACAGGGCAGAAAAAGTCTGAGGTCACCTACAAAATTTTTCTTAAATTTCGCATAACTTTTTTAATTTTTACTCAAATTAATTTTTCCCTTCTGATTTATTTTAAACAAAGAAACAACAATAAAGTTAAAACATAAAAAATCAACAACTTTTATTTAAAAAAAAATTAAACACAATTATATGCAAAGTAACTTCTTAACATTTACGTTTACCCTTAATTTAATTCCCTTGCACGCATAAACGTGTCATTAAATGATATTTTATTATTAGTTGACTTCCTAAAGAGTCTAAGAATTAATCATTTAAAAATATTTTATTTAAATAAACAATAAATTTTTACAATAGAAAATAAAAGACGTGAAATTAGTGTTAGTGAGACAAATAATTGTTAATTGAAAAGTTGACGTAAGCCAACGAAAATTTACTGAAGATATTGGTCGTCAATATTCATCTGTGCAGAGAATTATGAATAACTTCCATAAGACGTTTCTAAACCTCTTACTGTTCGCCCCTCAATTCTGTCAGTTAGAGAAAGACGTAGCATAATAAACCCGGTGAAAGTAAATCCAAGAGTAACATCAATAATGATGGTAAAGAGTTTGGCCAAAAAATCCAAATTCCTTCTTGTTTCTGATTCAGATTTTTTTTTTATTATATTTGAACAAATGTAGAGTTTAAATTAACAACAACTAGTCATATTGGCTAATAAGAGGTTTCTTAATATTCTGATTCAGATAACAACCAAATAATGGAAATAGTTCCATTAATTTAATGGAACTAGTTTAATATAAAACCTACAACTTGTGAACAATCAGGGCACTGTAACGCACCCATATCGCCTATGGATGATCTCTTAAATATTATATATTTAAAGAAAAATAAATCTGTGATTCTCTTGTTTCCAAGAGAATGAGTAGACTCACTGGACAATAGTGTTATGAATATAATGAATATACATATGTAATCTGTGGTTATTTGTTAACTTTTGCAACTCGTTTAACGTTTTCGGAATGACCGCTTATGTGATTTGAACCAAAATCTATCCAGAATAGAGCAAACCTTAACAATTCCAAACAAAGTTTGTTAGAAAAATTGATAACTCTTAATATGGAAAGAAAAAAAGTCAGTTGTATCACAAAGGAATATTGTGACGACCACAGACGTTTTTGAAAGGTGATTGCGGACCTGATAAAAAATTATCTTTACAAAAAAATAAGGTTCGGGAGCAAGTTTGATAGGATATGTGAATCGTGATTAATTTTACGAATAAATTAATATAAACATTTCTTCTTAGATAAACATCATTTCTTATGTTTTTTTTTAAAATATTTTTTTCCATTAACAAAATTTAATTTTAATATTAAATTTGCTATAGACACTATGCTTCCGTATATAGGTAGCCAATTTTTGAGAAAGGGTTCCTACCGTATACAATCACGAAAGTGTGGATGTAGAAAATTGTTATATCGGTGGCATACTATATGAGGCATTATGAAAGAAATACACGATAGAAGGGAATACAAAACTATTAACATAAAATATGTGCTCCTATCTCGAACAGCGTAGTTCTTTTTAAGAAATAAATTGAAAAAATCAATCAATGATTGAAAGTAGAACTTTCAAATACCGGTCTCGAAATCTTAAGAAGAAAGCTAGTGCAGTTAGACAAGTTGATAAACTGTCGACAGATATAACCCTCAAGAACATGTTAAAAAAAAAACTTCTTGTCTTCTTCGTAGTCTATTAACGATGGCAGCCGGCATAGAACATAAATATTTGTTTTTATAATGTCGTTGAAAAAGTAATATGGTGGAAACATATTAATAAAACATAAAATCACATATATAAAAATTATATGATATTTTTACAACATGCCTTATAGACTTCTCTGGTTCTCGCATAGAGCTAACTCAGAGTTCTCTTGTATGAGATTACTACTCTATAGGATTTTGGGATGATAGAATTTAATATTTTATATTATACATTATATTATGCATAAATGTAACCATGCAGTTGGTGGTGAATTATTTGGCACATATAAACTATTTAGAACTTAATTAGGAAACGTTGCTAGACTCCATTGAATATTCCATCCACAAGCATAGTTCAGTCCACCAATTATTAAGATTACCAACGTCCTACTATTTTCTATATATGTTTCATTAAAGCATTTACATATATTCGTTTGGAAATATCCGCTTTACTTGATGTGCTGACACATGTTCATCACCGTTCAAGTATCGTTCGGGTGTGATTTCCTTCAGTGTAGTTAACTTGTTGGCAATCTTCGGGTTGATCTCTTTATATAAATCTCTAAATCTCTTTTGAAACATGTGGCAGATTTATAGATTTATTTAGATCTATCTGTATGTCATCCAAGACGGTGCTATTGTTAATATTTTGAAATACGTAATTGCCTTAAATAGCGTCAGTAATATGATTAGTTACTAATGTACTAATGATTAGTTACTAATGTCAGTTAGGGCTACGCTTGACAAACCTTCGACCTTTGAAGGAGCGTTTATTTGTTCCATAGCATCCCGAAAATTGCAACGCTTTAAATTTTTCTTCTTGGAGAGTTTTTCATTATTTTAATAATATTTAAAATTTTTTTAATTGTTTTATTAATGTTTGCAGTTTGCTCTGTACCACAAAAATGCATACTATCATATTCATTTTTTGGATCTTATCATAGAATGAACTAACTTTAGAAAACTTTGATGTGTATGTTCTATGTCTACTCTAAATAAAACCAAGTCCCCAATTTTAAACTGCTTTTCTTCTTAACCATTTTCGTCCTCAAAAATATGAAATTTTGAAAACTGTAGTACATAAGATGTAACTTTTTTTTTCAATGTTTCCAAAGTGCCTATGCTACTACAATTGTATAGATATAAGGGCTTAAGTTCATCATTTCATTTCTGTGGATGATCTCTTAAATATTATATTTTAAATTAATAACAGTTATAGTTTTTCTTCTATATTCAAATTTAAAAATTTGCACCACTAAAATTTATATTATGCATGGTTGCATTTGAAATGTCCCTTAATTTCAGTCTTCGTTTCAATGAAATTAAGGCAATTTTCCTTAATTTCGTTCTAACCTTAAAACTGATTTTTGTATGGAAAAATCAACTTAATTTCTCTGAAATGAAGATGAAATTAAGATTTATAAGAAATAAAGGCGTGTCTGAAGATAACATAAATCATGTCTTGCAAAAATTGAAGTTAATTGCCATACGCGTAGCATTAAGTACTACTGAATTATTGGGATTTCTGAATTAGTGGATTTGTTGTAGTTCAAATGCTAGATTAATCTTACAAGAATTGAACACCGAACATACATATTGGATGAGAGTATTAAACTGACGCAATCAATATTGTTTATATTTTTGTTCAAATAAAAGTCCCTTCAATTAAAAGTGAAATGAACAATAGTATTTGTATCTAAGGTTTATATTCATTTTGTATCACATAAAATTTTTGGTTATTCCTCATGTGAATTAAATTGTCAAGTACTGCACCTTTGAGCGATTGTAGAAAACCATTAGCAGCAGTCATGTAGCTGGAGAAACATAGCTACAGACAGAGGAACATCGTTGAAAACATGTCTATATATATGAATCAAAGTTAAATTAATCGAGTTCCCCGAGATAATTCACATGTGAATGCATGTGAAACTTCATTTTGAAATCTTGGTTCGTAGAGAATAAATTAACCAAAGAGATATTTCAAATATTATATATTTTTTTTTTTAACACACTAACACTAAAATTACCTTTGAGGAATGCAAAATGGGCAAATTGTAGACATTGGTCCCCATATTCCAATAGAAACTTGAAACTCCATTTCAGTAATCAAGACAGATATAAGAACACAGAAGGTTTCATATTTAGATAACAAATATATCTAAGCTGAAATTGAAAACACGTGAGTGGGGAAAGAGAGGATGTTACTGCTAGAAATATTTCACACATCGTTTTACTTGATGAATTGTTTTTTTTGTATATTTTTAAATATTTTCAAATATTTTCACTTAATTTTTAGTCTATTGAAAGTTACTTTGAAACATATGCATTTTACTAATTCATTTAGAAGGATTTATATATACATATATCATTGCATAGTATGGCAACACTGGTACAACTGACGTGGAATGAGATGACGTGGCATTCAATAAGTGCCACAGATAGTTACAAGGAAAGAAAAGGACCGATTATTGTGAGTTACTGATTTAATTTGATAATAATTGTATAATTACAACCATTTAGGAATTCTTAGATACTTACTTGTATATGAAATGTTCTTCTGGTTGGTTTATTTTAATTTTGCTCTCAATAAGGTACATACGAGAGAAATATCAAACAAAGTGATTGCTGAATTATAAATCGAGTAAACTATGTAAATGTCAAAGATATTGTATTCGTCAGAATATTCAAATCAAATTAATCTGCAAAGAATTTGACTTGTGCTCAAAAGCGTATTAACTTTTCTAGAGTCGGAAAAATTTGATTTGTTACGGTTATTGTAGTTTTTTCTTTTGAAAATAAAACTTGTTAATAGATAAGTAATTAAAAAACAAGGCGTCATATTAAAAATGTATAATTCTAATTCTAAATGTTTAACATTTTCAGCATTAAAATGGGATATCTCTATGAAATTTTAGCGTGCTTCTGCATTATATTCGTAGTCGTAAGCTATGATAGAACACCAGACATTCTAAGAATGGGAACATTTCTTATTGGATCGACTGTGTTTGTACTTATTTGGATACCTATCATGATCTTCACACCGCGGAATTATCGTAATGCATTGTAAGTTGAAGATTATCTGTATTAGTATTAGTATTAATAAAATATTATTCTTACGTATGTATAATATTATCAATAATTTTAATTAAAATAATTTAAACAATAATAATAGGAACAGTTCGACAACGGTTGCACTCCCTCATTATAAGAAGTAAGTGCAACCATATCATACTGTTGCAAATAAATACCCAAATCACGCAGTATTAGAGATAGCATCCACGTAGTATTACTTTCCAATCCACCACACATATGTTAGACCAGACGTGATAATATTTTCAGTAGGCATCCCATCAAGCTGAAAGTCAAAAAATTTTAAATAAACCTAAAAAAAATATTTTTTTTTGCATATTCTAAAGTGTGTAAATCATATTGCAGTTATGTACCTTAATATATTTATAATACTTTCAAAATAATATATACCCTGAAAGAAGAAAGATCTTAGAGGCATATTGTGCGGAAGAGTAGCTATATTAAAAGTTTTTCGCGACAAACGACACATGGGAAAAATGAAAATAAAATGATCACTACTTGAATTTCGAATTGCACATAATATTTCACTTCTGGATCAATGAAACTCGTCTTTGAACATTTTTGGCTATAAGCTAGTGTAATTGGCCAACATCAAAAAATTGTCAAAATAATCGATTCCACAATTTCAATTGGTAGAAATATCAATTCAACCTAAAAATAATAGATATAATACCAATAGCCGTCAGCTCAGCTGAACAGCATCTAAAAACAAATAATAGATACTCTAAAACAGAAGCATGAAATAATAAAAAATATAAGAAAGTCGTCATAATCAAAGAAGAAACCATAGTAAAAAAGACACTAAACTAATGGTTCTCGACCCGTTTAAATGAATTCCAGAAATTTATGGTGAATCTCTAACTATATATAAAGCAGTAATAAAAATAGTCGTAAAAATAATAGTGATGAATGTAACAAAACTTAGCACTTAGCAACATATCAAAATAATTAATTTAAGAGATATATCCTACGATTAGTAAAATTTGACAGACTCCATACCCAATGAGCCTATAAAATCGTTACCGGAAGCAGGGTAATCATTACTGTTGCACTGGAAACGACTGGACACTGAATAATTATAATAATATAATTATAATGAATAATTATAATAACGAATAATTGGTAATAAAGCTAAAAAGAAAAATAAAACGCTTATCATAAAGTTTCTTCAAACTTAATTAGGAGTAAACTCTGTTTCCATATATAACATTTTGTTAAGTAAATACTAAATACAAAGGTTTTATTAATATTATAATTATAAACTTTTTTTCAATTTTTACAAATAATTTACCTTTCTCACACACTTAGAGGACCGGCTACTTGCTGCAGAGATCTTTGTTGGCTGTTAGGCTTCACAATGGAAGTACGTGGTTTGGAGAATCTAATTACGAAAAGTGGTGCTGTAGTAGTTATGAACCAGCAAAGCGTATTAGATCTTTGTGGTAAGTTTATTTTTAAAACACTATGTGTATGTTTTATCGTTATAAATAACCTTTAAAATTGATCAATTATATTGCATTCAAATTGCAGTGTTGGCTCATTTATGGCCAGTTATTGGACAAGCCACTGTCGTTGCAAAGAGGAAAATGCTGTTTATACCCATCTTTGGTTTTGGTGCTTGGCTATGGGGTACAATGTTCACTAATCTTTCACAAATACCTGATTCGATTGAAATGGTGCAAAAGGAATCGAAAGCAATTAATGAAGGAAAGTGTAAGCTTTTGCTATTTCCAGAAGGCACACGTAATTCGGAAGAAACCCTTTTACCCTTTAAAGAAGGCGCCTTTCATATTGCAGTGCATAGTCAATGCCCTATCCAACCAGTAGTTATATCAAAATTTGAGTTTTTGGATAGCAAAACGAAAATATTCACGCCTGGACACGCTATTATTCATATCATGCCTCCAATACACACAAAGGGTTATAATATGGATGATCTTGACAGAATTATCAAACAAACAAGATATGTTATGCAGGCCGAGTTTACCAAACTCAGCCAGGAAGCCAAGGATATAAATTCCAAAGACCGATCTCACTTATTTAAATAGTTCAATGTATCAGTTAAATAGTATTAAAAATTAAGAACAACGATTACATACATATTACAACATATATAAACAATATCAACTACAAGGATTCTATTTATTTATTTAAAAAACTCTACTTTTGAATCATATATCCTTATGATAAAAACTAAGACATCTAAATTTAATATGAAAGTTGTTAAAAAGTATATTAAATTTATTAATTTATTTAGTAGATGATGTAGAAATACAAACATTGAGTAAAAGAATAAAATTACAATTTCCCTTTTTTCATATATATGCAAAATGTGGAAAATGTGGGAAACTGAATATTAATATGAAATAATATGAAAGATAACTAAGGAGCAACAATAAAATACACGTAGAGTAATGCAATAGTAACGTTACTACGTTAGTTAAGCCTTTGCCTTGGTCAACATTTGTATTGCACTTTTACTATGTTTTCAATGTTGCCATCTTTCTTATACAAGTTAACACCCGCGTCTTCCGAATCCGGCGCTGTGTCTTATTTTATTAACGGAGTAATTAAGCGATATTATTCGATCGCATGCTTGCTGCCAAACGGGACATCAACTTATTTGTCTAGGAAAGTTCCATTTGGCTTCGGTATCTCTGAACTCTACAAAAGTTTGTTCGTTCACTTTTACTTGGGCTACAAACGGAGACACACTTAGATCATTAAACAAAAATCGCTTTTTAGAAACTTTTTTTAAAACATTTAAAATTTATTACATTAAAAAAGTTCTATATTATATTAAATTTTATATTATATTAAGCCTTGAAATTATTTCAGAAAACTGACAGACTTACCAACACTGCGTTATCGAATCTCAGAATGGTTACAGCATCCTCGGGGAGGTATGCAGAGCGGTGGTCAATTATTGCTTAGTCTGATGAAGTGATAAACAATAATACAGTCAATCCATATAGAGGGGTTATGAATAAACCTTGCATTTTGCCCTTAGAAAGGTGCTGGAAGTATGTTCTATAATGAGCATGTTTTATTTTTATGCCTGATTATAATTTTAATATAAAAATATGTTCAATTCAATAATCACTATTGACTATCACTTATCACTATAAGCAGACTATGTTTTATCAAAACGTCAACAATTTTGCTTTTTTCACTTAACTTTGGCATAATATTGATATTTATATCAGAATCTCATTTGTTTTCACAATAAAGTACAAATTCAATAGAACACAATCGATTTTACCAGTTGTCGTTAATAAATCGACACAATCATGTGTGCTCACGACGAGTTAACGCAACTGGTTGCACTTTTAATCGGCTGCCGAGCGGGTTACTCGAACTTGGGAATACCCCTTATATAATTGTTTAATGGCGAGTACGTGTATTAAGTAATGGAGAACTAAGAGAACTCTTAGAACTCTTAATTTAAATAAAATTTTTATTAAAATGGAAGCTAAATTCATTAGAAATAAAAAAATAAAAATTTGTAGTTTCCGTTTAAATTACACACTGACGCGTATAATTGCATTCAACACCAAAAAGAGAATTACATTTTTTTTGACGTTCTTACGTGCCTACTGCTTAGAAGCAGATGAGACATCCAGTCACATTCTCTGTGACTGCCCAGCCTTGTTCTGGGCCAAGAGGAGGTCACTGGAAGGAGAACTGCTCTCCCCTTCTGATATTAGGAGGTCCTCAGCGGACGACATTCTGGCCGATATTCGGAAAGCGGAATGTCTTCTGTTCGGTTAGGGTCTGTTGCAGCACAAAAGATCAATCTAGTCGCAGTGCTCTGCTCCGTCGGGAGCTAGTACCCCGTTTATTCCTATCCTATCCTACCCTACGTGCCTTCCCATCGTATCCATTCGATCTCGTGGCCGAATGTTGACAATTCGTTTTTCCGGTCAGGTAAAGAACTTTATCCTAGCAATAAGAATTTAACTTCACTGAAGTTATAAAACATTCTTATTAGGAAAATTTCTAGTGCTCTAAACTTCATTCCATATAAATTAAATCTTCCCAATCGATTGTGGTTTTTCATTTACATTCAGCTAAATATAAAAAATAATTTTGAATTTGAGACTTAACTATATTTAATAAGGTCAGTATTTCTATTGTCGCTGACGATAGCTCTGATTCTTCTCTCGCTAGTTCACATACAATCTAATTTTCTTGTAATACTAAACTGGAGAAACACAAATATTTGCATTGAGCATTTTACTATCTTGTGTGATCTATGGAACTATCAGAAGCATGAAAAACTCCTTTGCAATTTGTAGTTTTACGATTTGATATCGATTACAACAGATTGAAGTTTAAGATTCTCTAAGTAAATTTATTCAGTAACATCTTGAGATATTACAACCTCAAAAGAATGTGTGACACCAATACTCTCTAATGTGTTTGGTTAAGACTAGCAACCAGAGTTTCTTTGAGTCTGTTTTCGAGGTTTCACAAACACAGATTTTATAGGCAATATGGATGAAATGGAGGAAATGAAAACTTACCATCTAGCAACAACTGAGAAGTAGTAATATAATTCTATTAAATAAAAAAAAATTATAATATATTGGCTCATTTATTGTCTTAGCTTCGAGTGCTTAATTAACTAACAATAAAATGAATTTACTATAACACGTGATTTATACCACCCATTTTTGCTTTTTCGCATAACTATGAATTTTGATAAATACCAAATGTAACACATATGGGATTTTGAATTCTGTGGTTTGGACGACATGCAAAAAGGAAACTCATTTGGTTTTTGGAAAATGTAGTTGCGTCAATAAAGTATGGAGTTCAATGAACAAATTACTTATTGTCACCATCAGAGGAACTATTATCCTCTTCATCTATTGAACAAGGGTTGTGTCTTCGTAAGATTTCCTGTAGCACAAGGCGAAACACATATGCGTCGTTTGTGGGACTTATGTGTTGGCTGTTCAATTCAGCAAGATATGATTGAAATAAATTCAATAAACATGTTTTGGGAGCAGTAGTGTTTTCACGTGGCTCGGAATTGTTTAGAGAGTTGAGAGAAGCAGCTAATGTACTTGTGGTCGGAAGCTCGTTTTCTACTTGACGTGATGGACTACAATTAATTTCACAAGTTTCTAAAGGAAGAGAATTAGTTCCAAGTGTTTTCTTCTGAAAATTAGCAGGTGCAGGTGTTGATAGCAAAATATTATTCTCTATTTGTTTCATCCAATCAATATTACTGGATTTTTCAGTTAACGTATTGTGAGCTTCAACTGTATCAGATGTAGATATACAATGATCTATTGCTTTTTCATTTGAAAATTCATCAATCTTTGTATTATTTCTTGATAAAAGTGTGCTCATCTGTTCGACTTTCTCGCTGCTACTAACACCAGATGATTTTTCCATTGATGCACTACGACATTCTCCTGTACATGGTTTTGACAAAGTGTTCTTCTGGCGTTCTTTTATTTCAGACATTTTACCAACATTGTCAACATTATCTGGTATTTCCTTTGATTTTTCCTGTAAACACGTATTTGTTTCATCATTAAATGAATCCGAATTTTTTATAGAATTAAATTTTGGGCACAAAAGGGTTAATTGATTGCCTTTAGATGTTATACTCATAGTATCTACGCTATTAGAATTTAACTGAGTTTTTTTCACGGTTTTTTTCAATACATGATGATATTCCACTGAGTCCATATGCGAATCAGGGTACATGTGTGAGAATTTATGGGAATCTTCAGAACTCTTGTCATCAGTTTCATCTTGAGTTGTTAGTAGTACCTTGCTCTCTTTAAGCAAAAGCTGTGCTTGTATGTCCTTTAATAGTACGTTACGGTTTCTGGTCAATAAGTCATCATATAGTAAATGGAACTCATCATCTGATGATGTACTATTGCGATTTGAAATGCTCATTGCAGGAACATGCGCTTTAAATGAACTATCAGATGTAAAGTGTTTTTTTCTATTATTATTGAATTTTAGGGGACAACTTACCGTTTCCCCAAAGCCAAAATAGTGATTGAGATCGTTATCGCTCTGGCTTAAATACGTTTTGTAAGGCCCTGAGTTGTAAACATTGTGGTTCAACTCACTGGCATAATTGGAATCTGATGCAATCACTTTTTTTGGTTTTTTACGTTTTCGCTTTGCTATTTCTGCTTCTGAAGTTAGACTTACATTACGTTTTCGCTTCTTTGGTGGGTGACCGAAATTGATTGAATCACTAAAGGTTTTTGATTCTAATTCACAAACCTCTCGAGCACTGCTAGAAGAACGCTTGCGTTTACGTGTTTGTTTGGTTTTGTCTTTCTCATGATCTTCCTTTAGACCTTCATTTTCTGCATTTTCTCTTTCTTTTATCTTCTCTAAAATTAGTTTTTGGCTGTCTTCAATATTATAATAAAATCCATTTGTACATTTAATATATCCGAATAACTTTCCGCCATATAAAGTTTCAGTTACTTCCTGCAAGAGAACATAGTAAGGCCTTCTGAAACGCTTTTGTAAATGGCGAGCAATTTGCTCAGCGGTAGCTGGACTTTCAATTTCCCTCAAGGCTTGTCGAATTATTATCCCATCTAAAGGCATGTTCACAAAAAACAATTTGATTGTTTTCCCTTATATTTTCAATTTAAAACACTTGTTAAGAAATAAAAAAAATTCTCTGAGCCAATATTTGGTACAACACCTACAAAAATAAAATTTAAAATGAAAACTTCAAGTTTTAAGTTTTGTAAGAAAATTTTAAGCAATATCATTGCCAACTCAAATCAATTTATTTTTATTACAATAACTTTACCATGAAGTTTTCTATTGATAGTGTATATTGTTTTCAACATGTGATATATTAGGTATGGACTTATTTACACAGACGAATTTTGCAGTTCAAATTTAATATATACAGAGACAATCAAAAAATAAAGGTATAATATATTTAGACTATTGCTATCACTATTTAGTATCTAATGTATTTAGCTATATACCCGTCACACAGATGAGTATACCAAAATCTAAATCGTCTGACTGTTTGTATTACCAACAATATACAATGAAATTATACCTAGATACTTACAATATATAATATTTATAATACTCAAATTAAAGTGATTCTTTTTAAATAGGCATTTGTAATGAAATTGTTTATTGTTAATTACATGCATCAATAATATAGATCTTTCACTAATATAAAAAAAAAGTTTAGAGTGCTGTTATACAAGTCTTTTAGATGGGTTTAATGCAACAGACTACTTCGTTTCATTTACAACGAAGCAGCGTCTTAGTTTTTTCATATAGCCTAAAACTTCTCCATTACTTATTCACGGAACATAAAACATAAATTAAAAACATATATATATTAACTTTTATATAATTAAAACATAACTAAATTATTTTGTTGGGCTTTATTAAAATTTTAATCAAAATTTATATACTCGTATATATCATTTACAATTGAAAAATAGACAAAACAATATACAATATAGTTAAATTTTTTCAAAAATAATGACAAATCATATGAATTTGAATTAACTGGTTATTATAAAATAAATTTTACAAAATTATATTTAATTAATGCCAAAACATATATATGAATACAATAACAACCAAAGCAATAAACGTGATTAATAAGTTCCGGAGGGTGTGGTTCTTCCGATCTATTGTTCTAAAACGTTCACAACGTTATTCTATGATCGAAGAAAGTCTGCGTTTATCATGTGCTATTGACTTATGTGGACGTGGAGTAAAATTATCAGCCATACCACCACTGTATTTGCCGCCAGAAATGCGATCCCTATGTGAATACTTCAAGCGATCCAAAGTACGTGCAAAGTTACTTAAAAGTGGTGTGTCGTATGTATCCGTATCTGTGTCATCGCTCTGCTCATTATAATAAGAAGATGTGGTACCACCTAAAAAGCATGCAGTACCAAAAAAAAGCATGCTTAAAGAAGAAGCATATTTTGAAGCGTAGCCGGTAGTTGTGGTCATAGGTTGTGAGTGCTTAAAACCTCCAACTACAATGTGCTGATGCTGTTCGGCTTTGTCAAACAGTTTTTTCTTAATTTTAGCGTACACATCAGTATAATGGTGTGAAACTGGCGCTGATGACATAATTGGTTCTTTATCTATTGATGCTAAATTGTCGTTGAAGGAAACAGTAAGGAAACTATATTTAGAAAGAGAAACGGAACGTGATGAACGTTGACGCACAACAGGGTCAACTTGTTCTTGCTCTTCGATGTTAGTGTCAGCATATTTTTTTGCTGCTACTACTATGGGCACAGGTATTTTGCTCTTAGTTACAGACACTGAACGTGTGATACGCCCACGTACCAGCACATCACGATCGGCAACTTCTGCTTGTGCAGTCGCCTTTACTTAATCCATGTCATCATTATTTTCAATGGCAATTGTATCGATTACGGTTACTGGCAACATTTTTTGTACGCTACCTTCGCGTTTTTTTTGGAGCCGCAATTGCATCTGTTTAACACTGTCCAGAGTTTCATCACTACCAAATGGTTTAGTAACAGCAATTTTGCGTCTGTTAGCACGCTTAAATGTCTTCTCTACTACTTTATCGGCAACTTTTGGTGTTTTTGAGTACCGTTTGTTTCGCTTGGTAGGCGTGTCTGGCTTAGTTCCACTTAAAATGGCACGCAACTTCTTGGTAAGTACTCCTCGGCTTGCATCAGTCACTTGAATATTCTTTATGCCATTCTCGGCACACTTCTTATGCAGTTTAGTCCAAATAGTCCATCTCGCGAGACATTTTATCACAACTCATAAAATTTCTGCCGTTTGAAGAAGAGTCAATTGTGCGATTAAAGCGCTGAGTTGAAAAAGGATTCGTTCCATTAGTTGAAGTTGCCACCTGGCTTTAATTGCGCATAATAATTTAAAACTTATTTATAGTTTGTTTGTAAATGATTATATTATATATAGTTTTATATAAAATTTACACATATTTATAACTTAATATGATTATAGATTAAAAAAAATATATATATTCATTTTCGTCATAGTCTGTAAGAGCCAATTTGACCCCCCTACTTAACATGGGGCTAAGCATAATAAATATTGTGTTAAAGTTGGTGGTAGTTTGTGGTTTATGGTTGTAGTCTATTGTTTATGATAATAGTCTTTAATTAGATTGGTAATTTGAATGAGATATACAGTCAAACTTCCCTAACTCAAATTTGTATAACTTGTGTTTTCTATAATTCAAACTAAATAGAGTGCAACACGATTTATAAAGCAAATTACATATAATTACAAAAAAATCTTTAACTCGAAGTCTCCGAGTTATGGTACTGTATAATGGTACTGTTTAATAAGATTTTAAGAAGATACCTATAAAAAAATATGAAATATAGAAATTGAAATTTTTATAGAATTAAAAGGTATAAATTAAACGAAATTTAAACGATTGAGCACATTTAAAATGTACTAAATATTTAACGTCCTCCTTGGGGATTGCCACCTTGATGTGGTAACGAGGCTCAGTAGTTAAGAAGAATCTTCGAGCGATGCCGGCGGTTGCTTGCTACTGGTAGGGCCTCCTTTGACGGTAAGGTCAAATAAGAAGTAATGAAGCTAAGCGTTTAACTTTTTTCTGGATTTAAAACATGAGTCAAAACCCGATGGTATTACAGTCTCCAAGTGGTACCCGTACTGATACGGCGAATCCACCTGCTTCACGTTTAAACAGAATCAATTCGTTAGGTACAAATGTAACCACAACAACCACGAAACGAACAAAACTTTCTCTCCGTGAAATCAATATCAAAACTTGTGAAAATATTCCGGGAACTCCTTTATTAAAAGCTGGACATGATCGACAGCAGCGAGTGCAGATGGAAAGAAATCATGGAACTAAGTTTCTGTACTCAGTTTTCTTCTCAGCAAAACTGGCGTTCGTGCCCTCTTACAATGGCAGCCAATCAACAACCGCTGGTGTCGATTTCGCTCTCGTGCACGAAACGTAACTATAATTCAAACCTACTCTCCTACTGAACTCACCGAATTCGATGAAAAATTGGCCTATTATAATCAGCTTTTGTCCATTATTCATAAAGTACATAAACGAAATATTCTAATTGTAATGGGTGACCTAAACGGCAAAATTGGTGCGGACTTGTGTTGTCCGACAGAGCACGTTCTAGGAAAACATGGCCTGGGGACCAGAAACGAAAACTATGAACTCCTTATTATCGGGGGCTCCATTTGCCCTCACAAAACCTGTCATAAGTTAACCTATGTATTACCCGACGGGGAAACTGGAAACCAGATTGACCACTTCTGTGTAGGAAAAATGTGGAGGAGCACCCTCTTGGGCGTACGCACTAAAAGAAGCGCCGACATCGCGTTAGATCATCATTTTTTAGTCGCTACATTTCGTTTAAAAATCTGTACGACTGGACAGTGGCGTACATTGAATTCATTGCCTAAACTCGATATTTCGAAACTCAATTCTAAAGACGTAAAAAACACATTCGTCAGCAAACTTAGTACCTCAATGGAACAGCTCCAAAGCCCAGCAGTGTCCGGCAACACTGAAAAAATTTGGCAGACAATTAAATCAGCATTTCTTAGAAACACAGAAGATGTCTTGGGTCATCGCCCCCGCAACAGTAAGCCGTGGATGTCAAAGTCTACCTGGTCTCTCATGCCGCAGAGATGCAAAGATCTCACGCGACGGGACAAAAATGGCCAACTTCTCACATCCACCGAAAACTAGCTTCAACGCTTCGCTGAACATTTCTCAGAAACTCTTTGTAACAATGATATCACCAACACCGTCACATCGACTGATCAAAACAACTTCTCCAGCTTAAGCAACCGCAGTATGTCTGTTATGAATAGAGTACCTGATGAAGAAGAAATTGTTCAAACTATAGGCAGATTAAGAACAATAAGGCGGCTGGTACAGATAATATCACTGCGGAACTGTTAAAAGCTTGTCCTTCGACTACCGCTAATATGTTTCAACCACTCTTGAAAAGCACATGGGAAGACAATCGTCTTCCAAACGATTGGCTGGAAGACTTGCTGACTGTATTATCAAAGAAAGGTGACCTGAGCCAATGTCGAAATTATAGACGCGTTATGTTACTATCGATCCCTTCGAAAATATTAACTCGTATTCTTCTGTCCCGCAACAACACTAAACTCGAAAACAGTATTCGCAGACAACAGGCAGGCTTTAGACAAAATCGATCGTGTGTGGACTAAATTAACACCCTCAGGATCATCGTCGAACAATGTGCAGAACGGCGGACAGCCATAAACATATTATTCATCGTCTACAGCTGCGCTTTCAACAGTGCCAATAGAGGCTGTATTTGAAACTCTCTCTTACAAAGGGGTTTTATACAAAACACAATATAATGACTTCAGGTGCAGGGTCCTTCTTAATGGGCAACCGTCAACCACCCTTGCCACTACTTCAGGTGTTCGCCAAGACTGTCTGATGTCACCTATTTTATTTTTAATTGTGTTAGATGACGTTCTTACTAAATTTATTCACCAATCACATCGGGGTATACGCTGGGAGCTTTCAAACCACATCGAGAATCTAGAATATACTGACGACATTTGCCTTCTCTCAACACTACAGAACGATATGCAAGATAAAATCAACGACTTAGTTCAAGAATCACTAAAAGTTGGTCTTATAGTGAACATGACAAAGAAGAAGGCAATGAAAATAAAGACTTTTGACCCTGCCAGCAAATTCAACCTGGACGATATAGAAATCGATAACGTCAACAGCTTCACATACCAAAGCCAAATCAACAAGGCATATTCCGCCTTTTCGTTACTGAATAAAGTTTGGAGCTCTTCAATACTTTCCCGGCACACCATGCTGCGGTTATTTAACAGTGATATTAAGAGCGTTCTGCTCTACGGCTGCAAAACCTGGCTTATCACTAACAACCTGATTCATTAACTGCAAACCTTTAAAAACAAATGCTTTAGGAGAATTCTGAAAATTTGGTGGCCCCGCACTATTAGAAATTCCGATTTATGGTCAACATGCTGCCAACTTCCTATGCCAAACGAACTAAAAAGCATAAATGGCAATGGATCGGGAACACTTTAAGAAAGGCACCAAATAAAATCTGCAAACAAGCATTAACATGGAAGCGAAGACTAGAGATATAAATCCAAGCAAGCGGAAAAACCTTTGGAGAAGTTAAAACCCTGGCAAGAAATCGTGACAGTTGGATAAAGTTCATTATAGCCCAATGTTTCCCTGGGAAATCAAAAAGAATGAATGAAAAAGGAATGAAAAAGAAATGTTACAGTATATACATTGTTATTGTAACGTTGTGCTGTTATATTTTTTAACAATTGGGTACGGGTCGAATTTTAGCGCCACATTCTGACAAATAATTTGACGATTAGGGGGGCGCTAGCCATTAATGTACATATAAATTATTAGAAATTAGTTTTTCGTGCATCTGAATTGACAAGAAAATTTCAATAATAAATTTCAATAATAAATTTCAATAATAATTATAATACTTTTAATACATATAATCTGTACAACATGTTTTAGTATAAATCAGCCATCAGCTGATTCTCAGCTGATTTGATTGAAGTAGTGAAGTGCTGCAAAAGTGATAATAAATATTCAGTACAACATATAATTTAAATTTCTCATATCCAATAGATATCAATACGCTAATATAGCTAACATAATACGCTACATATTGTTTTCTGATATCACGATATGTATCGTTAATAGTATGTTTAATATTAACTTATTAAAATAAATTCTTGAAATAGAATTTCGAGCAGGTATTTTCAGTCAAACTAAAATTTTATAAAATTCATGTATTATTTACAACAAAAACACAGCTATTTATTTTATATACAATCATTTAGTATGAACGAAACTACATTTTAATTGTAAAAAATCTGGCAACTTCTATTATCGAACAATACCTTTCAAAGAACGGAAACTCCATCCACTTCAAGCGTAACGAAGAGAAATTGTTTTTGAAAATTTATTTCTTATAACGTTTAGGCATATGTTTTGAATACATGTTCACGATTTACTCGTAGTAACTTTGAGTAAAACAGTGTGTAACAAAGTGCGTTCCACCAGCATACTTTCAAGTAAATGAGAATATTTGAGAGAGCATAACATCCCTGTCGAAATTTGAAAATACTACGTAGACTTTACTCGTACATTTTGTTTCGAGTAAAATTTGCATGATGTGTGAATCAGCTGTTTTGGTTTTGGTGAATTTAAATATTTGAATTGTTTATTTGCGCGGCACTTCATACAAAGCTGTTCCATGAAAATCTGTGTAAAGAGCGCACTGAGAGCACGCTCTCAGTATTACGCTCTCAGTTAACGCTCTACTTGTGTTTTACTTGAGTTTTACTATAAGTAGGTCGTGAGTGTTACTCAAAGTTACTACGAGTAGCTCGTGGAACAGACCTATTATTCCGGTAACCAAAGATACTACCAATTCACCAATTTGCTTTTTTATACAGGAGCACTTTTTTTGTATTATTCCATTGATAACTAAAACTGTTCTTGCAAGAATACTTGTTATAAATAGTTTATAGACTGTAAATTTTATATTTTTCGGAAACCGGCTTGAAAATACGTCTGCTCACTAGAAATGTTGACAGTATTTTCAACAATATGACATCAAAATTCCAAATGAAAATTGGTTGTTTGACGTTTTTTTTGTACAAAGATATGACCCCATTTTAAGGCATTTCAGTCGGAATGGAACCATTTTAAGTGCTAGTTTGACAGTATTATTATTTTATTAAACAGAAAATATTCTTTTATTGAGAATTACAATCAAAATATTTTAAAAAAATATCAAAAGTTTAGTTGAGGTTGATTTTCTGGATGAAGACATTCACCTATGGAAGAGACTTATGAAATGTATCCATAAAGCTGCAGAAAAAAGTGACATTAATTCAAATATCGATTTAGTTGAGTGGGAATTCTTGCAAAAATCGAACGATGATTTTATGCTATGTACAAAGATCTATGCTTCTTTTAATTTTAGAAAAGCATGATGATTGGAGCCTTTGGAAATTATAAATTCACATCACAAATTATTTTCGTTATATAGTCAATATTTTATAATTTGTTATATCTATTGTATAAGACATAATAGTTCTATCGAGTTCGGTCGTATTACACTATATCTTTTTTTAATAATGTCTCACGGTTTTATTGTATCTTTTTAAGTTATTCGTTTTACCTCTTCGCTTCTTTTCAGGTCTATATTTTCATAGTACCGATTTTATATACAAATGCATCTATGGAAAATATAAATCCTCACAGAAACTAGTTTTCTGTGAGGATTTATAAACCGTTAACGGCTAAATTAGTAGTGCTGCAGCTAAGAAATAATAATTAGCTTATTCATTCTGATACAGTTTCTCATAAGCTATCATAGCTATAAAAAATGTCACTTGAACCTACAGTATGTCTACATTATCACAATTAACTAAATAAGTGTGCAGCAATTAGTTTTCATACAAAATCTATACAAAAATAATTTATTAGAGTTTCAAATATTTTTTAAGCTGATCAAAGCTTTGAGTGTTTTGATATTAGAGTGTACTTTTGAATATAGTGTAGCGTTCCGCTCAAAAACCTTTGAACCCCATTCTAAAAACATAGAAATTTATCTGTGTTTTTGACCATACGGTGTTCTAGCACTTGCTTTTATATTTATTTGCATAAAGCAAAATGAAAATAATATGAAACATAAATGGATTTGCCATTCGAGTATGAAATATCATCGCAAATTTAAAGTGTTCGATTTAAATGTTTCAGTTCGAGTAAACTTGAACACTAAATTTTATATTCAAACACTAAATAAAATTTAGTATTTAAATTAAAACGCGTTATCGAATCTCAGAATGGATACGGGCACCTTGGGGAGATATGCAGATCTGAGGTCAATTATTGCTTAGTCTGATGAAGTGATAACCAATAATCCAGTCAAGGCGTTGAGAAAGGCTATGAAGAATCCTCACAGTTAATAGAGAGTAAAAGTGGCCAAGTGCACTGACTGAACTAGCCTCAATACAATAATTAAAACGTTATTTAGTGTTCGAGTAAAATTTGAATTTTATAACATACCATATATAAATTTATAATATATAGAATGTTGAGCTACTCGCAATCGTGTAAACAAAATTTTAAGTTATCAAGCAATATTTTTATTCTAAAGAGGCCTTAAATGCTCATTTACATAAAATGAAAAATCAAACTCAGCTATCATTTTTGACTTCAAAAATTAAACGATAGTTTTAGAAGAACGTCTGCAATTGCAATATAGTTTTACTTGCAGGCTCCAAAGATATTGAAAATCTTTTTTTTAAGTCTCTAAAGCATATATCGTAAACATAGAAAATGGATGAATGTAATGTCATTATTGACGAGTTGAAACCTACAGTGCTTTATATTTGCGGAAGTAGGTTTTTCTTTTTAAATTATATAAGTATTTTGTTATATTCTAAGTGATATGCAGAACTAGTAAAGATATAGTACAGAAAAGGAAAATATTTACTTCTCAATATTTGTATATTCATTTTAGTTTGTGGTTCTGATGTTGAACTACGTCCAACGGACCCTGTTCGCTGTCGTGAATGTGGTTACCGTGTTTTGTACAAAAAACGCATTAAAAATTGTAAGCACTTTTATTTTATATTTAAATTATTTTAGAAAAACATATAATTAATTTTAATGAAATTGTTTTAAAAATTTTAAATTTTAAAAAAAATAATAAAAGTTTGCGTTATATATATAACATATATAAGCTTTTGTTGATTTTGTGTTAATTATATTAACATTTCTTTATAGATATTTACGAGGCTCGCTAAAGTTGTTACATGGACATCATAGATTAAATACTTTCGTATTTATTACAAAATGTAGTACAATGTAGTACAGAACAACTGACAAATATTGCTTAATAAACTGAAATACCTATTTCATGATGTCTTTTTACTTAACACAATGTTATAACTAATAAAATATAATAATATAAGAATGTGTATTTCAATGTATGGATTGATCAGAACCTTGCTAAAGGTCACAGTAATTTTGATTTTCACATAGTCACATAGCCTATATTGAGAATATATCGAAAAGCTTCAAATTAATCATTGTAGAGATGTGAAAATATTGATGGTTAATTAATATCACATCACATTTTCGGTTCTATAGGGACTTGTTCCCAATGTCCCTATGCATGTACCAATACAAACTATGCCACATTTCTCTACATTCTGAGCAAAGTTAACATTAGTAAAATTCTTTAAAACAATCGGTTATCTTCTCCATTTTAGTAAATTATATCACATGGTATCACATTATACCACCACATCTTTTATGTTTTAGGAAAATATAAATACTGGAATACTAGAGTGGATTAATGTGAAACAGCGTCTTTTTCATTTTAGATTAGCTATTTCGAAATTTTCAATATATTTCGAAAACTTTTAAATTTAAATTTGTTTTTTGCGGATGTTTAGGCTTTTCATATATCTAGGTCTCTAATTGAAAAATGGTTTTCAGCCGAGAGAAATTGCTATTGGCGTGACAGCCGTTGTAACCGTCAGGCTAAAGAGCTAGTTCATCCCTATGGTTACGGTAAGGCATCCTTCTTCAGCAGAACAGAGTTCAGGTTGCTGGAGGATTATTTAACGGGTCACCATGGACTGCGTTATCACCTTAATAAAATGGGTCTGTCAAAAGAGATAGATTGTCGACTCTGCTTAGAAATGAGACTTTCAGTCACACTCTCTGTGACTGCCCTGCCTTGATCTGGGCCAGTAGGAGGTCACTGCGTGGAGAATTACTCTCCCCTCCTGCTATTAGAATGTCCTCAACGGTTGACATTCTGGCCTTCATTCGGAAGGCGGAATGTATTCTGTTCAGTTAGGGTCTGTTTGCAGCACAAAAGATCAATCTGGTCGAAGTGCTTCGCTCCATTGGGAGATAGTACCACGTTCATTCCTATTTCTATTTCTATTCCTATATATCAGTATTTTGTAATTAAAGTTAAGCTCGAATTGACAATGAATGAATCATTGAAGTTGATGAAATTTTAGCCTTAGCTATGTATTTGATCCATATTTTCTTCTTGTCAAAATGTGTACCCAAATATTTTACTTAATTTTACGTTGAGTAGTGTTACTTGACTAAGGATGCGAAAAACGTGGCCTATAGAAGGATCCTGTAGTTAGTAGCTAGGTGACGCGTGCACACACAACATCGTTAGATGAGATAGAAAGACAAGTATATCTTCAGATAGAAGAAATGGGATCGAGAAATGTTGTTGTTCGTCAGAATAATCAGTTAGCGTGAAATTTATAGTTTTATACGTATTTTTGCTTTTCTCTACCTCAGTTATTTAATTCAAAATTGCTTCGAAATCAGTTCTATTGTGATCAAATTTTTATTTCAGATACAAATTATTCCTTAAAATCAGAGATCTTAAGGAATAAGTAAGCAATTGAAAAAAATTATTTAAAGTAATTAAGGAATCAATAATCTAGGAAACTTTTCTGAAACTTTTAAGAAACGTCTCTTTCTTTGAACTTTCTATAAAGTGTTATTCTATTAATGATTGCTAATTCTGTTACTGAACTATCTATAGCAATGTAAAACAGTAAATACATTACGGTCCGTCAGAGCCATCGCGAGCATTACTGGCAGCAGTGGCATCATAGCTTTTTGGTGATTAAAATACATTTTAATAAAATGTATAGAGTTTATTTCATATGTATACATAAATATATATAGCTATATGTATATATGTGTATGTAAGTTATATATGATAGTCATGCAGTAGCAGTGGTTAAATTAAGCAGTCAAGTATAAGTCGGTCAAGCAGTTTTATAGTCAAGCAGTAATGGCAGTAGTAGTGAAGTCAGCAGTCGGCAGTTAAAGAGTGCGGTTGTGTATATTAATTGAAGCTTGTGTTTTACATGTATATCATTTTGCAACGTTCTTCTAGTGGCATCCAGACCATAAAAGACACCTTAACCATGACTTTGCTCCCCCTATGCTTAGCCACTGTAGTATCTGTAATAGGTTGTGATAAAATCAAGTGGGTATCCCTGTTTGGTAATATAATAATTAGAATGATCCTGGAAAGCACTCCTTTCATAACATTTAGTATATACCCGTATGTGCTTTTGAATGATTAGCAATTCCGTTCAGTTTTGTTTAGTGTATCGATTTTGTTGATTTACTGCACATGTAATGTATCTATTGGGGCTACATTTTGCGTATTAAGTGAAGTTTATGGTGAACGTAATAGACCTACTAAATTAACTATTCGTGATATTTTTAAAAAGTTCGAGACGAATGATAATGCTTGTGAGGTTAAAAATCAAACCCATCAAAAACGTAATTATTCTGTTGAAATGCTAAAAAGCGTCGATAAAATTCGCAAACAATCGATAAGACAAACATTCTCATCCATATCAGGATGTATATAACTCCGTTAACCCAACAGCTTGTATCATAGGATCACTTATTTCGAAAATATTTTGTTGATTGAACTTTAGAGAAGGTTAAACCAGATCAAATATTTTATGGAAAATAATTTTTAGAGAGGAATCTCATTTAGCATTTCTGGTCAACTAGCTTTGTAAATAAGTAAAGTTCTAGCAATAAGAGTGAAGGAGATTGGTGTAGCCTATATAGTAGTCTGAGGCCATATGATTAATGATTCTTCGTAGCATGTGTTAGATAGTTACAACTTAGAGAATACGTAATCTCAACAACTTTAATGGAATATATTTCGTGCTACTAATGATATATTAGGAGAATAGAGAGGAGTATAAATAGTGATTAGTTCTTTTTGGTTCACCCCTTAAGATATTAAAATACAAAAGAAGTTTTTGTTTTATATGTAGTTGTAATATTTCTAAATTACCTAACTAGCTTTTTTGACAGTTATATTTTTTATTTGTTATAATTTTTTTTATATTGTTGTTTAACTTATGATGTCGACATATGTACATTTAAATTAAAGTAGAAAGTTTGGTAAATTTGGAAACCACTAATTGAAAACATGACTTCATCAATTGAAGAATCTTCCTTGAATGAAGTTCGTCTTTCAGACAATAATGAATTATTTAAAGATGAAGTCCCAAAACCTGCATGTGCCACAAGGAAGGAAATATTAAGAGAACTCAAGAATGTATCAGATGAAATTTATGTAAATATTAATAATATATATATCGGAGCCACTAAGAGCGAAATGTCTTATATTATATATATTTCTAACATTAGGACAAGTTAACTGAAATAAATTTCGAAATCATAGACGAGCTTAACAATATCAGTAAAATGGAGAATAATAGTGACTTACATAATATAGCAAATTTTCAATGTCCTAGTGAATATGGTTCAACGGATATAGTAGAAAGTAAATATGTTTTCTTTACGTATTTTAATTGAATTTTTTTATGTCAATTAACCTCAAAAGTTTTGTTTTAGCTGGAAGTTTAGAACCACGTTAGCTTATTGTTCAAAGGCAAACTGAAGACAGCAATAAGGTATGGATAAAACAATTTTGTATTTACCTAAAAATACATATTACTGAGAACTATAAGGATATTTATGTATAAGGAAAAATATTTACTTGCTTTTTTTGTTTTGCTTTTTTTTGTAGTAATATTTCGTCCTCAACTAAACAAGAAAATGATTAAAGGATATTTGGAAAATAAATTAGCTATAGAATTAAAAGCCTGCAGTACCTAATGAATTACCTGAGACCATAAATACAGTTTGAAACAATATTAATTGCAATTATTTTTTAACAACTTTCTAAATAAATACATCTTTGGATTACACAAAAAATGTAGTATTATTATCAGTGTCAAAATTTACAGTATCAAATCGAGAGGACTGAGAACATCGGATTAATGAAATAGATTGTGGCGCGTCTGTACGAAATGGTGCGCCATCTTGTTAAGCCAGAAATGCTGTAGGTATACCATTTTCACGAACAATCACCATCAAGCATTTGGTTATCACAGCCCGGTAACGCACCTGATTGACGGTTGTTATTTTGCCATTAACGTTTTCAAAAAAGTATAATATGTTCCAATAATCATATTAACACAAAATTCCGCACTGTTACTTGTTTGGATGCTTAAGAATACTAACACTACCAGAAAACAAAAATCTTTTTTTTCCTTACATGTCACGTCTTCACTATTCAGAGACTGTTCAACTGAAATTTTTTAACGCTCTCGACTTGTCCATACTCTAAAGCAAAAATTTCATATTACTGACATTTCGAGCACGCCTTACCATTACTTATTCTCACCTTTCTCTTGCAGGTAACAGTGTTGGCAGGGTTTTTTAAGCCTCCTTTCGTCCTCAGCTAAACAAGAAAATTGATGATTGGTGCAGAAGATTTTTATGAGTTGGCTAGTAAAGCTTCGCTTAATTGGTCATCAGAAAGAATTGTCACAATTAATATTAAATTCATGACTTTAACTTTTTTATTTTTGGAAATAGTCAGAAGTCACATGTCGTTATGTCCGGAAAATATTGCGGTGGATTAAATTCTTCAATCCCTCACAACACATTTGAAGTTTTTCGTCTATTTAGCAGAGTGAACGGGCTCATTTTCGTGGTGCAGAAAATACCGATGTAGTTGCTTTTTTGGTGCTTTGCCAACAAATTTTCGAAAACTTATCAGTTTACCATTTATCAGTTACAGTCCATTCAGTTTTAAGATGACTAATAACTACAAGTTTCCCTATGGTGAAGTAAATAAACATCATTACATGTGTTGGTGATTTTTGTTTCCCGACTTTAATAGGTGAATTAGCATCTTCTAGATTCCATGTCATTGACTGCTGTTTTCGGTTCATACTTTGGGGTCATACTTTATTGAAGATACTGCGCCTATTTTTTTTTAATTCGTATATGTATATTTTTGAGCTTCAACTGAAGTTCAAGGAAACTATTGTACTCATTTCGTCGTGTATCCAAGAAGAATTCTTAATAAATGCGAATACATGTTGGCACTTAATCCCATTATTCTAGTTTATCAGCAATCACTTCCTATATCAATCTGTGGTCTTCATCAATATTGGACTTCATTTGCACTATTTATCGGTCGAATATTTCAGTAGACATTCGCGAAAATTGTTCTCCATACCAAAATAGCCGCTATGGAATTTTCAAAAGTACCTCGAGATAGTCACAGACCTTGGTGCATTCTCTCTATTATATGCTATTTCACACTTATATTAAATATTTCTTAAGGCTTCTCGTCCGTAAATAAAGATAAATTTCATCTCTTGCTGTGACGTCGGTAGATGTGCATCGACTCTTTGTCCTTAAGTTCGTATTTTTTTGCTACCATTTTGATTGCTTGACGTGAGACTTTAAATGAAATATCTTAATACTATGCCAAATTAACAGGCATTTTTTATTTATTAAAAACTTGTTCAGCGTTGCCAATGAAGTCAACTTCTGTTAGTTCCTTTGAAATCTACATGACGAGAACAAACTCGAAAGCATTTTATGTGTGAAATTTTTCATTGTTTCAAACAAAAGCCATTAGGAAAGATGCTGTTGAAGGTCTGCATCTACCTTTACACAATCGTATTTGTAATTGTTAATCGCTGACTAAATTGCCTTTGTAAATTTATACATAATAATATATAAATTATGCTGAACAGTTCTTAGAAATTTATTTAATCATCTTTTACTTTTGTACCTTGTCGTTTTCAGACCTTGTCGTATATATCCATAATTTCTTTGGCTTCGTCGTCTAAAAAGCAAAAACTTACATTGCTCTTTGCTTCATTTATGCACTGAGCTGCTTCCTTTTGTTGACTCATATTAACTAGCACTGCATTTAGGCCATCTCTTTGTGTACGTTCTGCAAGGATCTATGCAATTTCAAGGAATTTTCCTTGTTTGGAGGTTTTTCTAAAATTTCACACACAAATCTTCGCGGAAGCATTTATTCATTTGAACTTTGCATGGCGTACATAAAAAATAATATATTCATAACGTCTAAAATTTTTTAAAATATATTTTTTTCAAACTTATTTCTTTTTTTATCCAGTTTTGTTAAAAAATGTCACGAAAAATGTTAATTTGACGCCTAAGCAAATAAAACAAATCATTAAAATGTTTTAATGGACATGCAAATTATCTGATGAGATAAAAATATTTGGCATGGAAAAAAGGAAAATTTAAGGATAAAATAAAAATGAATTTAAGCCAATTAAAAGCTTCCATTAACATTCAGTTATGCTGAGTAAATATTACTAAGCTGAAAGCATTTTTTTTACAAAAATAGTTGAAATTTCCTTAAAAACATATTTAAAAATTTGTAAAAACATTAAATGCCCTGAAATTGTATTAAACATTTTTAAATAATATATAGACATTTATATATATATACGAGTATAATTTTATTTTATTTTTTATGAAATTTCATACTGACAATATAAAAGAGCACTATAATGAATATCTGCATTATTATATGTATTATTGTTATTTATTTGTTGTTTTAGCTTTATTTTTAATTCATTTTAAATTTATTGTATTACATAAAAGTTAATAAAACTTATATTATATATATAAAGCTTACAGCTATGGCATTTTAGCCACATGCCGGAAGTTTAGATTAATCTAATAACTAGTTTTTTTAAATATTAAATTGATATTATTACTTATAAACTCAATACAATATAAATATTAAATTAAATTACTATATCAAAAATAATAGATTTCAAGTAAATGAATTTAAAAATCTTCGTTAATAATATTTTGCCTATATTTTGATGCATTTTTAATAAAAGCCGCTAACAATCTCCAGTTGGGGCCATTCAGTATCAGTATGGTTTCTTATGGTTTCATCCAGCACAGGTTTACCGAAGTACAGCATTCTGTATTCTTTAAAAATTGGGCATTCGCCTACTAAGTGTACCACATCGCCTTTCAATTTAAGGTTGCATATCGTACATAGCATGTCTTAACTTTCGTACGGTACGTAGCACAATCGTAGGAGCTCGCCTCGGGTTTTGAAGATTGTCCTTATTGTTTTTAAGTCGTATTGCTCGTGAAAATAATTACTGACACCTAGATTATATTTCAGCTTACTGTATGCATCTCTCGCTATACTCTTTCTTGCCGCTTCTACAAAATTTCTACGTTCTTCAATAATTTTATGTATTATATACATATATAGGGCTTATCCCTAAGTTTACTAAAGTAATCGTAAATAAAATACACTTGAGATTGAGAAACCAATTTTAACTATTTTTAAAAAAACCAAAACAAGTGGGTGTGGCCTATAATGGGTGGGTTAGCAAAAAAAAAAAATTATTTTTTTCTTAATTATGAGTATATAAGTGTACAAGTAAAACGGCTTAAAAAAATTCCTCCTCCTTCTAGTACCGTCTGGTAATGGGTTAATAAGTTATATTTTTTTAAAAATATTTTAAAAATATTTAACACTATATTTGATTTAATTTTGAAATAATATCACCAAATACCGTTATGATGTAAAATTCTTCTCTCCTTTTTAAATTTAGTACTGAAAACTCTGTTGATATATGAAAATATGTACGGATTCGTTCTAGATGTGCCTTCTGCTCAAAAAGAACCTGGATTTTGTAAATAAAACACACAAATTTAAATTTTATTCCAAATTTATTTTATCTCTTTCAAAATATGCTCCTTCTGAAGCGATACACATATGTCAACGCTTAATCCAATCTTCCATACACTTTTCGTAGGCCCGTGAAAGTATGGCTTTTAGTTCCTTCGGCGAATTCAATTTGAGGCAATTTGAGTTTCGGGAACAGGCGAATATTGTGCCTGACCGATGACAGTGGTGTTGACAACAACACTGTACAACAAGAGCTGTGTGCGATGGAACATTGTCGTGGTAAAGAATCTAATTGTTAGCTTTCCACAAATCTGGTATTTTCTTACGGATGGACTCACGCAAATGCCACATAACGTCGAGGTAATATTCTTTGTTGATTGTATAACCTTTTGGCAAAAATTCGTAATGAATAACACCGCGGTAGTCGAAAAAAACAGTGAGCATAACTTTAATTTCCGAGCGACTTTGGCGCCTTTTATTGGGTTTTGGCTCGTTTTCGAAGCACCATTCGCTCAATTGTTGACTGGTTTCGACGTCATACTCATAAACGCATGTCTCATCACCTGTTATGATGCGTTTCATGAATATAGAGTCGTTTCCAGAACGAGAACGAGGCAAATTTATCTAAAAGATTTGCTGATTATCCAAATTCTGCAACAGGTCATTATGACTTTCCCACTCAGCATGTAGATATGCACCATCTATTGACAATATTCACAAAGAAGTTAGATTGCAAAAAGGCACCGGGATATGATAATATCTTACCCATCATAATAAAAAACTTACCCTTTTTGGCTCTAAATTTTATCACAAGACTTTTTAATGCCATTATTAAATTTGGCTTTTACCCAATAGAGAGAAAAACACCCATGATTATTATGATTCATAAATTTGAAAAATATCCCACGCTCGCCTCTTCATACAGATCAATAAGTTTACTGCCAAGCCGTCAAGCCTTTCTAAACTCTTTGAAAGAGCACTGCTTTTAAAGCTGAAACTATTCCTTGACGGTCAAAACATAATACCCTTCCACCAGTTTGGTTTTAGGGAAAAACATGAAACTATTGAGCAAGTGAATCGCATAACGAACAAATCGCTGTTACCTACAAACGTCCCCTCAGTTTTATAATCGTATCTACAGAACAGAAGTTTAAAAATCAAATGTAAATTATTTATTTCTATTAATTTCCTATTAGTTTAATAGAAGCGTGTTCTTGGCTTTATCTTCAATGTGCTTTATACATCTGACATCGCAGTAAATAGTTTAGTTGTCACCACAAACGGAACTAAAAATTGTTGTCACCAACAATTTCACTAAATAGCATTCCCATACCACAAGCAGATAATATAGATTTGCTGAGGTATTCATCTAGACAGACGACTAACTTGGCGTAAACATATTGAAGCTAAAAAAATTCAGATGAAGCTCCAAGCCTCTAAGTTGCATTGGCTCATTAATAGCAGATCTTCCCTGTGCCTAAAGTATAAAGTACTCTTATATAACAGTTATGTGGTAATGCTAGTGCTTCAAATATTGAAATTATACAAAGAGCTCAGTCAAAAATATTGGTGCCTCATGGTATATCAAGAATGAAAGCATTCACCGAGATCTACACATCCCCTTACTTAAAGCTGAAACTGATAATACAAGAAAATAATACGATGAAAGGATGACAGAACATGTTAACCTCTTAGCAAGGAATCTCGCACTTCTATCCATTACTTCCCGCCTAAAAAGACCTGCCCGTCCAGCCATTAATTAATATTCAATAGATTGAAAAGTGGAACTGCTTTCTTAATAAACCACCTAACATTCACTCCAATGAAATTTAATCCATTGTTCTAAGTGAGGTTTGTGATATAAGGTTTACTTATTTTATATTTTATATTATACAATGTATAGTTAATATAAAAATTGATTTTAAAAGTTATTGTTAGTCTCATTGTCAGAGAAGATACAAAAATGTATAAGTATAAGTAATTAAAAAAAAAACAAAACCACACTCTTTCATACGCTCATCGTTCTCAAAAGTATCTGAAGGTGAAGTATCGGAAAGAGGCAAAAAGTTTTAGTGATTCAGCTGATGTTAGTGGACTTTTTGCTAACATCTTCAAGAGTTTCTCAGCAAATTGGTGTTGTTCGAAAAAACCAATTTTAGTTCACAATGGACTTGTCATTCTTGTAAGTTATTCTTTGGTTTATAATATATTGTATGTGCCAAGTAAATATTTTGTGAAAGTATTTAAAAAAAGTGGACATATGATAAATGTGATAATCAAATTAAAATGATATGTTGTGTGTATCGATATTTTTGGTTTTAATTTCAGATGTTAATTTAAAGTTTGTGAAAGTTAAAATTACAAACAAAACTCTCATGCGAATCCAGTACTAGGCACTCGCTCACTTATATTAGTGAGTTTAATAGTTGAACGTTCACATTAAATGATTTAATTATGCAGCTGGTAGAGATTTTATTTATAAAAAATGCTATTAAAAAACTTCCGTTGGTTGCATATTAGTTGTAAGAAAAAAATTTCGGTATTGTGTGAAATAATTCTTTTAAATTTGAAAATATTATATACAAAGTAATATTTGAGTACCATGAGTACCATGTAATGCACTTATCCACCATTGTTATCCATCTGAAATAAAATTTACTTAATAATATATTATAAAGAAAACTATTAATGTATATATATATTTTATACCTATATCTGTTACGTCGTATTCAATTAAAAAAAAACAAAGATTTTATTAAATACTCACTTTCTCATTACGTAAAATATATCATAACTATTTAAAATTTCGGTGATTTCCCTTGTGAGAAATTTATTTTTAAGAGTTGTAAAAATTTTTGGTATAATTTTTCATACAGCGCATTCACACTGTCTCATTTAGGTCGAATTTAACTCCGCTCATGAGAATGATTTACCATACAAATAGCTTGCATATAAATGAACTCATTAGCAATAAATCAGCTCATTTAGGGCGAAAAATGTCGAATGCAACCCTTAAAAATAAATTTCCCACAAGGAATATTACCAAAACTTGAAATATGTGTCATATGTATTATATGTAAAATATAAACAAACAACAGCTGAGCTGTAAACTAAGGCACTGTGGAAGTGGGTATTTGATTACCATAAGTAACGACTCAAAAATTAAAACAAAAATAAACATAAGTCTTTGTTTTTATAAATTGAATGTAAAATTGATATTTGAAATGAATATAAATGATTTAGTGCATTATTTATATATTTAATTTCTTTGTGTGATATATTATTAAGTGAAGTTTATGAAAGTTCCATCAGCAGCATAAATGAGTTCATTATAATGTAAAAGTTCATTTATTAATATAAATGAGCAAGTTCCTAAATTAGCTTCATTAGCGATCTAAATTAAATAAGTTACTATAATGAAGGCATTATGAGAACATGCTATAAGTTACCTCCGTTATCATTATTGAAACATGATTTATGAGGACGTAGAAGAAATATTTAATTCAATAACGTCAATGTTCATTTAATAACGCATGAGTAAGACTGGCTGATGATTTCTGTGATTAGTACAACTGTTGATCCATATAGTGCGAAAAAAAAGAGAACTTAATTTGTGAACTTAACTTGTTCATTACCAGCATATAGGTTTGCTTATCATCCAATAGTTTGTACATATTTAGGCAACTTTAAAACAGAGCACTTCCGTTTGCATTCTGATTTTTTTTTCTTTTAATGTTTGACATACGATTGACAAACGTCAACTACAATAGCTGTAACAATATTGTATCACTATTATATAATATACACATTGTATATTGTCACAACAATATATGTCTCCAAATGCACCATGTAAATGATATTTTCACTATTATTGGTGATGCATGTATATTTGTACAGGAAAAGAATTATATGGCAATGTTTGTCGAATTGACATTACAGATAGATATATAAAAAGTTGAACATCTCACATAACGTTTCACATCTCCACAAAATTAACATAATTTATACTTGCCTGGAATCATGCAATCTAATCCTGCTAGAATCCGTGACTCTGATGACCGCTACAAGGATATTTTAAGCGAAGCTCGCAAAAACGTTCAAAAAAATGTAGCAATATTTGTCCTTATGAATGCAGCGATACGTATCAGTGCGTATCACAAATGAATTATCATTCTTAACTATCATTTGAGCAATAAAATAATTTTTTAATTAATTTTTTTTATTTATTTAGCTGCGTTGCTGGTCAGGAAATTCAATTTAATTTAAAAATTCAACAAAAACTAGATAATGAGGACGAGTATCTGCATGGTTTTTAGGAGGTAAACTTTTTAAATATATTTATTTATGTGTATTATTTGCGAATTTTAAATAAATTCTTTATTTCAGTGTCATAAATTACTTCTAACATTGATTTCAATAAAGCATACTCGCCAAGTACTTTTAGTTATGACAAAATTATTTGCAATATCGTATGTCGTATGGCGTACTCTATTCTTTTATTGATTTAATGAAGTTTTAATAAAATAAAAGTACGCAAACAGACAAACATCTATTTTGTGTATATTTTTTATAAATAAAGTTAGATTATTTCATCTATACATATATTTATGTATATTGCATCTATTTGCAACAGAAGAGATGGAGGAGTTCAATAAGTAACTCTTTTGTATCTGCTACATGATAGATATATGTTTACCTGTCTGTCATCCAGGATGATGTACTTATACAGACTTCCATGTGGCAAAATATACTAGCGTTTATATAAATTGAAGTTTAAGTTTCTTTTTTGGAAAAACCAAATTATCGAAATTATAAAAAACAAAAGGTGTAGATAAAAAGATCCAAATTGAGTTTGACGAATTCAGAAAATTTGATATGGCGTTCGCTTGTCGCACCATACTTTAATCCAGTAATTTGTGGGACTCATCTCATCTCATTTTCAAGGTGGCCTTCAAAGAAAATATTGAGTGTATCTCTATACTTTTCATGGTGCCTGAAACTGATAAAGGCGTGAGAGAACCCATTAATCGTCTAACCTTAATGTCTAATATTAACCCGAAATTTGTTAAAAAATCTGTACTCAAAATCTGCGAAATGATAATATCGCCTTCCATGCCATCCCGAATAAAATGGGTTCATTGCAGATGTTTGCTATTATTTCGAACTTGACATCCATATCTAAACTCTGATGTGATACGGTTCAGTAACCGTAAGTGAGAGGCTGACTTTGACCATTATCGATACTGGTAACAGTGATGGCATTATCTTTCCAGCAAACTGGAAGAAGGTTGAGCGGACTATCCTAAAAGTCTTCATGGAAGTTATCGCTCTTCACCCTGCACCTTCACCTAGCTGTTGTGACGCTGGCTGACACCAGGGTCGCATTAAATATGCCGCATGCTCTGATTAACGCTCTACGGATATTTACAATAAGGCGATTGAAAAGGTTAGGGTACTCTAGCCCGGCGCACTGCTCAGAGCTATTTCTGTGAATAATATCACACAACGCCCCCGCTGCTAAGTGACCCCAAGGGCAACTTCATCGAAGCATTTGTGATTCTGAACGAAGCATCTCTCGACCTCTATCAGGCTTGCAATAGGATGTGTCAACTATAGCTTCGGGTCGGTCACCCTTCGTCTATATAAAAGTGACTCTGAAGTCGCTTGGCAACAACCTTCTATGATTGCGTCTTTAAAACTGACCTCTGATGACAGAACTGGTGCTACTTCTGAAACAAATACTCTCGATGAAAAGACGTGTGACAAAATCAGCATCCTCACTTTCGAAGGCAGAGGTAGTGAAATTTCATCTCCCGAATTGATTGGCAAGCTCTTTACAGGTATGGCGGTGTCTCGCGAGACCTCATCGATGTCGAAGAATGATAACCTCAACAGTATTGTCATCCAAAATATATGGTCTATTGAAAGTTGTAGAAATTAACCACCAATATCCGCCTGGCTGAAAAATAAGCGGACATTTTATTGATCCAAGAACCTTGGAGGGTGAATAATCGGGTTTGCCGACTAAATGCAAACGGATATCATACAGTATTCGTAGAAAGTCAAAGTAAACCTAGATCTTGCGTCTTAGTAAAAAATAACATTGATGCCTTTTTACTCCTTAGATTCAGCGATAATGACAACATAGCCATAGCCATCAAGCACGACGCCAACGCTTTTTGGATTATCTCAGCGTTATGGTACATAATCACGGTGCCACACCACCACAGAGCTTCCTTAAGCTTCTGAAATCAGAGGAAAATAACAAAAGTATACCGGTCATCATAGGAGCTGACGCCAATGCACACCATGAGACGTGGAACAGCACCGACCATAATATGGGAAGTAAGTGTGTTTTTGATTTCATTCTTGCAGGTAACTTGATGATTGCTTGCATTGGTAATGAACCAGGTCGGTTCACTTCAAATAAATAGAAAGTTCTCGACATTATTCTAATTAGTGAACACTTCTCACACTTTCTCACTAATTGATCCGTATCAAATGATTGTTCCTTCTCGGACCGTAGGTATGTAATTTTCGGCCTTGATCTGACGGGGAACAGATCATCCAAGCCAACTAATAGGAAATATAATGAATGGTTCATTTTCTAATCAACCAGGAGTCCAACTTACAGCAGTTCCTTCCCAATATTCTCAACTGTTTCGATATATATCGGGCAGTACACCTTCTTACGTCAGCACTCAGATGCGCCACAAATGCAACCTGGAAGCCCTCCGAATTCCGAGTCAAATCCAAACGTCCACGCTTGAGTCTCAATATTGCAGAGACGTCTAAGAGGACGTACGTCTAAGTCTTCTTAGACGTACGTAATTCTTTCTTATATTTCTGCAGAGATATCTTGTATTCGGACCAGTCACTGGCGTTTCTGTTTAGCTTTGCCTTATTAAAAAGTTTCGTACATTCTTTCACTCATTGACCTAAGCTTCTGTTCCAACAAGGTGGGTAACACTTTCTACTAGGTCGAGTAGAAGAACAGACAGACCTTTATATTAAGTATCAAGCTGAGATCTTGTACCTGCTTGTCCAGCTTATCTGGGAACAAAAAGAGGTGTTTATCAACAGCTCATGTACAGATGAATTGTATTTTGTCCAGATTGTATTCCTGTCATTTCTGAAAGTTTCTAGAATCATGTAGTTTGAAAAAGAATGTTAAGAGGACAGTTTCTGTTTGTTTGATAGGCCTATGAAGACAGTGATATATAGGACTTCCTCCCTATTTTTGGTAATAAAAGTTGGCCTATTGCTATTACATATAAAGAGGTTATTACTGAAAATAAAATCAAAAAGTAACTTACCACGTTCATTTGTATTTAAGTTGCTCCACACTTCATGGTGAGCATTGACGTCGCACCCTAAAACGATTTCCACACCATGTTTTCTATCGCCGTTCGTCAGCTGTTGACCGCATATAATAAATCAAAATTTTTAGTCCTGAACCCGCAAAAGAGATCCCTATACACCCATGGCTCTTACATCAGGAGTATATCGGTTCTGAGAACTGCTTCCCAATTTTTTTGGAAACCCATATGTAATGGCTGAGAAAACGTGGTATATGGCCAAAGTGGCCAAAAATGCTTTGTCAATCACAAAACTAACGTAACTATATTTGCCCTTGGCTTCCTCCAGCTTCATAATCTTCCAAGTTAGCTGATTGTTTCAAAGTCGAGTAAGATCCAGAATCCGGTGAGGATTGGACGGATGGATTGGAGTCGAGGAACGCGTTTTGCTTCTACGCAGGCAATAAGCTTCGGATGGCAGTGATGCCATCCACTATCGCGACAAGTGGGACAATCACCGGGAAAATCCTTTAGGAGATCGACATAGATGCCGAAAAAATTAAGTTCTGCCTTTTTGGCATTTGGTTTAGCAACTGACTCATCTAATGAGCGCTATCTCTTCGCTGCAGGTTCCTGATTGTTTTTCGAGGTAGTGAGGATCTGCTTTGCCCAAGCAATCCTGAACTTCATAGATTAGGATGTAACCGAAATATTACCGTTTCTCTCTGGCAGTGTAGTCGCCACTTGGCATCCTTTATAACTCCTCCTCGACGGAAGCTCTGACCAAACTTGTGGTCCAGAATGCGTGGATACCTTTTTCGGTGTATTGATAGGCACATTTTTATTACCGTTAGAGGACGCGGTGGGTGCCTTATTTGGACACGTGGTGTTCGAAAGTTTTGAACTTTGTATAGCCGAACTCTCCGCTACTTAAGTATTTTGTTAACTGTTTTTCGGTTCATTCGTGATTTAAATCCACATATCGCGAAGAAAATTAAAGTCCATCCAGGCATAGATCTGCTATACCAGGACAAGGCTACATTACAAACGGAGGCAGCCAGTTTTCTGAAGGCCTCCGTTTTAAGACACATTAACGTAGTGCCATTTGTTTCATCGGCACGGGTCGAAAAACTCCGAAGATTACAGGTTTTATGGAGTTTTTCTTTTAAGATCGATGGTGTTCTGTTCTGTCGACGTGATAATCAACATTTTTCATGTTTACTTCGAAAAGAATATGATAAAGTGTAATGCATTATGGTCTTGATATGGAAAAGGCTAGAGGTATTTACGTACTGTCCAAAGAAGAACGCAAGCTCTTTCTGTTGCCATATTAATTTCAAGGTATTTCAATTCCCATCATTGTGTACTACAGCCAAACTTTGAGTGGTGATTGATTCATCAGACAAAACCACATCTGAACGCTCGCTAAATGACATAGTGTATTACAAACTGACAGTTCAAAGCAAACTCTTTTAAATTTTGTTCCGTTTAAGGTGACAGTTTGTTTTCACCACAGATATCCACAAAATGTATTGTCAAGTTTTAATAAATCCTGAAGATCGGCACTACCAGCTTATCATTTGGAGACTCAGTCCGAATGCAACACTTCGATACTATATGTTCAGCACAATTACATATGGGACTCGAGCAGCTTCTTATCTGGCAACAAGATGTCTACAAAATATAGCATTAGAAAACAAGTTGAACTATCCATTTGAAGCTGATATCCTGTATGGCGATATCTATGTTGACGATACCTCAGTGGATCAAACAGTTTAGTCACGGTTATTGAAGCACAAAAACAACTTTTCTACATTTTGAAGAAGCATTATTTTAATCAACGGAATTAGAGTTTAACCCATTCTTTACTTTTGAAAAATATTTCTCAAGGTGATCAAGAGGTAAATCTAGATTTTATTGATGATAATAATCAGTCAATAAAAACAGTGGGATTGTTTTGGTTACCCAAAGCAGATTTATTTGGTATTAAAGTTAAAATGGTTGCTGGGATAATTACGAAGAGAATCGTAAGTTCTGATTTAGCTAGACTGTTCGACCCTACTTGGCGTATTAGCTCCAGTAAAAGTGAATGTGAAGATTTTCATCGAACACTTATGGCAGTTGATAATTGCAGATCTTCATACAACATGGTCAACATTTAGAGAAAACTTACGTATTACGGAAAACCTTCAAGTGTCAAGACATATCTTCAAACGCGAGCTTCCATAATCAACACAGCTACACATTTTTGCTGATGCATTCGAAAAAGCATTTGATGCTGCAGCATATGTGCGAGCTATTTTAAAGGATGGTAGAGTAAGAGTAGCATCGCTCAGAAAACAAACCAAGCAGCGACTAGAGCTAACATATGTGTCGCAGTCCTAGCAGTGGAACTCTCAGCACGAGTCTAAAACGATCTTCAGGAGAAGTACCAGTCAGTATTTTTGTGGACTGATTTAGAAATTGTGTTGTTTTAAATCTGTTCACTGTTCTCATTATTTCAAACATTTGTAGTTAAAAAAGTGTCAAAACTCAATATTCTCTAACAACACATGAAATTCAAGGAGCCACATGCGATATATATAGCTGTTAGAACTCCACTCCATACCCAAAGGTTAATGTGCGTAAAATGTTTGTAAACTTGCTTTGGTCGTTGCAACCGTGCAGCTATAATTAGAAAATGCAACCCAGTGCACACATGAACTGTCAGTTCATGTGTCAGCTGATTGTCATTTGTGCTTGGCTTTTGTTTTTGAGTTCCGGTAGAGGCAAGGCGGTTGTCACGACCAAAAGTAAGTGAAAAAATAATTAATTTTAAGTATTAGAAATTAATAAATTTGTTTTAAGATTTTAAAGCATTACATTAAAGCATCACAATACACACAAATAACTTGTTTTGCTATTAAAAATTGGTCAATAACAAACTTTAAAATTTTTGTGGCAAGCTGTAAAAATCTTGCGGTAATCGAGAAAAGAAAATAGTGTGGCGATTTGCCTGGAAAGAAATCCGAAAAAATCCTTTTAATCGGGAACACATATAAAAGAAAAATATGTCATCCGGCAGCCAGAAGTCGACTGTACAATGTGCCGTGTGCAAAAAGGTGAAGACTGGAAAGATGGTGCAATGCGACGCATGTGACCAATGGAGTCATTTTGCATGCGTGGGCGTGGATGACAGCATTGCAGACCTGCCTTGGAGTTGCGAAAAATGCAACACGGTAATGCAGGTTTCAGAAGCGGTTCCGAATAAGGCACCAAGTGAGGAGGACTTGGTAAGTAAGGGCGGTTCAATCATGTCAAGAAACAGCATGAGAATCGAACTGCAGTACTTAGAAGAGCAAAGAAAAGCCGAAATGAAATATATAGAAAAGAAACGTACAATAATGCTGAAGTATGTAGGCGAGGATGATGTTAAGGGTGAAGGCATGAGTGAGGTAAGGACACATAGGACGCTAGAATGGGTGAAGAAGCAGGTTGGTATGAACAACGATGACAGCAAGCCAAACGAAGGTTGTGGTGTTCAGTTGGGTGGTTCAGCTGATAGGGCGGAAGCCCAAGCAGTATCGAAAGTTATACCGGCGCTGATGATAGAACAAATTAATGCGCGTCATGTCGTTCCACGAGATTTGCCTATATTTACCGGAAAGCCGGAAGAGTGGCCACTTTTCTACAGCAGTTTCAGCAATTCAACACGTTTATGCGGTTTCAGTGAAGACGAGAATCTTTTACGATTGCAACGTGCCCTTAAGGGTAAGGCACTTGAATATGTTAGCAGTAGGCTCATGATACCAGCATTAGTGCCGGAAATAATGTCAACTCTTCAAATGGTATTTGGAAGACCAGAACACATAATCAATAACTTAATTACTAAAATTCGAGCAGTGTACATTAATATAAATAAATTGGACACAATTGTTACGTTCGCCTTAGAGGTAAAAAATTTGATCGCAACTATGGAGGCTTCAGAGTTACATTCACACTTAGTGAACCCGTTGCTTATCCAAGAGCTTGTAGAAAAACTACCACCGCAAATGCGATTGCAGTGGGCTGTTGCATCGCGTAATATCAATGTAACACTTAAAACATTCGGCAACTGGATATATGAACTAGCAGAAGCAGCAAGTAATATATCGCCCGCTTTTAGTGCTGGAGCCAGTGTAGATAATGAAAGGCGCAAAGCGCAACGCATTAATTTTCACGAAGAAGAACCTCAGGGTGCAGTAGGCGATAAGCACAAAATTCTAGCATGCTTTTATTGCAAGGAGGCACATGCGTTAAAAAGGTGTGCAAAGTTTAGAACACTAAAAACAGACGCGAGGTGAAACGTAGTGCGTGAAATGAAACTATGTGGAAGATGTCTACTGCAGCATGATTTTCGAACGTGCAAGAGGACCCGAGAGTGCGGTATACACAATTGCAACATGAAACATCACCCATTGCTACATAAACAAACAAGTTCAACTGCAAGTGGGGCAAATGAAACGTTGGCGGTTCATCATCAACTAACTTCACAAGCGCTGTACAGAATTGTTCCAGTTACAATATATGGAAATGGTGTTACCTGCAACATTTATGCCTTTCTGGATGACGGATCTGGTCCAACGTTAATAGAAAAAGACGTATTAAGACAACTGCGGATTAAAGGTGAAACGAAAGATCTTTGTTTACGATGGACAGATGGTACGGTACGCAAGGAACCTGATTCTGAGCTGGTCAACCTGCAAGTCTCCAAAATACGCGAAGGTAAAAGGTATTCGTTGTGCAATGTGCGTTCAGTAGCTAAGCTGGAGCTACCCGAGCAATCTTTAAATATGACAGAACTTACCGATAAGTATAAACATTTAAAGGGACTACCAGTAGAATCGTATCAAAACGTTAGGCCTCGAATGATAATCGGCCTAAGCAATAAAGAGGTAGCTATGCCAATGAAGTTCAGAGAGGGAGGCAAGAATGAGCCAGCTGCAACGAAAACTCGACTCGGGTGGACCATATATGGAATAATTAAGCACGAACCTAATACTATTAGGGAAACGTTAAATTTACACATCTGTGAATGCGATGATGATCTAAGTTTGCAGCGTTTAGTGAAAGATTTTGTCAGTAATGAAAACGTTATTGAAAGTAAGAAAAAACTAGAAAATATGGAGTTGGAACAACAAAAAAGTATGCAATCAAAAATAAGTCGAAATGGTGAATACTTTGTAGCAAGATTGCTTTGGAAATCAAATAACATTACTATGCCGGATAATTACTTAATGGCGCTGCGTAGACTTCAGTGCTTTGAGCGCAAGCTGCAATCCAATGTAACATTGCAAAGCTGGGTATGTGATCACATCGATGACATGAAGGCGAAAGGTTATATACGCCAGCTGAAACCTAACGAAGCCGAGGGGTATTATCCACGTAAATGGTACTTACCGATGTTTACAGTCAGTAATCCGAATAAACCACAAAAGCAAAGACTAGTGTGGGATGCAGCTGCACAATATGACGGAGTCTCGTTAAACGCGTGTTTGGAGAAAGGTCCAGATCTGCTCACTTCGTTGGTAGATGTTCTTGTTAATTTCAGAATCGGAAAAATTGGTATAAGTGGCGACATTAAAGAGATGTTTCATCGAGTACTCGTGAAAGAAGAAGATCAACATTCACAACGCTTCCTGTGGAGAAATTGTGACGATAGCAGACCACCAGACGTTTATTTGCTACAAGTTATGAGTTTTGGGGCAACATGTTCACCATCGTTGGCACAACTGGTAAAAAATAGTAATGCACGCGAATACGAAACCGAGTTTCCGCGAGCAGTGAAATGTATTTTACAAAGGCATTATGTAGATGACATGCTGGATAGCGTCGACACAGTGGAGGAAGCGATTAATCTAGTCAATGAGGTTAGAAATATTCATAAGAAAGCAAATTTCCATATTCGCAATTGGGTTTCAAATTCTAACGCAGTGCTGAAAGCTATAGGTAACCAAGGCCAGGAATTTCAATTTTGCTCGGCTGGAAGGCGTATAGACCATACATTTGAGGCAGAGAAGGTATTGGGAATCCATTGGCAAACCGACACTGATATGCTCACATTTGATCTGAAGTTTACCAAAGCCACTGAGGATGTTCTAAGTGGATATAGATTACCTACGAAGAGAGAGTTGCTACGATTGATGATGTCAATATTCGACCCTTTAGGGATGCTTACCTTTTACATTATTGACGTAAAAATTTTGTTTCAAAAAGTTTGGCGAAGTGGAGTTAGCTGGGATGACGCTATTCCTAATGAGCTAGTTGATGAGTGGAACAAATGGCTGTCGCTGCTTGGCGGTGTGAAAAATGTGAAGATACCGAGATGTTACTTCGCTACGGTTAATAAGGATGCAGACTCCATTGAATCGCATGTCTTTGTGGACGCAAGTGAGGTTGCATATGCAGCGGTGGTGTACCTAAGAGCGAAGAATCGCAACAACATAGATGTTTCCTTGATATGTTCTAAAGCAAAAGTTGCACCATTACGACCAATATCAATTCCAAGACTGGAACTACTCGCGGCGGAATTGGGAGCACGCTTAGGAAACAACATAAAAAGGGCAATAGACTTGAAAGTGACCAGTATAACGTATTGGAGCGATTCAAAGGCTGTTCTATCGTGGATAAAATCTGACCCACGAGATTACAAACAATTTGTAATGTTCCGTATAGCAGAAATCCAGGAGTTGTCCGAAGCAGAACAATGGCGGTACATTCCTACTAAATTAAATGTTGCGGACTTGGCTACAAAACAAACTAGTAATCCAGACTTTACTTGGAAAAACCCTTGGTATAAGGGACCGAAGTTCCTGTATGAAGCAGAAACTTGTTGGCCAAATAATGTTGGCGTACAGAAATATAACGAAGATTCTGAAATCAGAAAGCAACGATTGTTGGTGGCTCATGTAGCAGAGGAGGAACCTCTCATAGATGTCTACCGATTTTCAAAGTGGGAACGTTTAGTTCGATGCATGGCCTATGTGAAAAGATTTATGTTTTTACTATCAACTAATGAAATGAAAAAGAAGAAATCTGTAAACCAATGCTTGTCAGTTGAGGAACTGAAATGGAGTGAAAATTTCTTGTACCAAACAGCCCAGTTACAGGATTACAAGAAAGAAATGACCGCATTAAGTAGAGACGCTAATATTACTCTTTCTAAAATTAGCCCTTTGCGAAAACTTTCACCATTCATAGATGCACAGAATGTTTTAAGATTAAAAGGTAGATTAGATAAAGCCGTATGCATCGATGATTCAATCAAATTCCCAATTATACTATCAAGGAAAAACTACATAACTAAGTTGATCGTAGACTGGTATCATCGAAAATGGAAACATCTAAATCATGAAACGGTGGTTAACGAAATCTTTCAGAAATACCACATTCCGGGACTGCGTAGACTGTTAAAGCAGGTAAGAAATAATTGTCAACATTGCAAGGTTCGCGATGCGAGTCCAAAGCCGCCGGAGATGAGTGTGTTACCAGAAGCACGACTATCAGCATACTCCCGACCATTCTCAGATGTTGGAATAGATTATTTTGGCCCGTATACTGTAACAGTAGGAAGGCGCTCAGAGAAGCGCTATGGCGTCGTTTTTACATGCCTTACGTGTCGAGCAGTGCATTTGGAGATAGCTTATAGCCTGTCAGCCAGCTCGTGTTGTATAGTGATACGAAATTTCATAGCCCGAAGAGGAGTGCCGAATGTCATCTATAGTGACAATGGAACAAACTTAACAGCAGCTGAAAAGGAGTTACGAGAATCAATAAGAAACGTGGACTTCAATGAATTGCAAGCTGAATTTACAAGTCCGGAAACACAATGGGTTTTTCTTCCACCAGCTGCGCCGCACATGGGTGGAACGTGGGAGCGGATGGTGCGATCCATAAAAACAGTGTGAGGAGCAATAATAAGCCCGCAAGCAAAAATTAATGATGAAAAGATGCATAACCTGTTCTGCGAGGTAGAATCAATCGTAAATAGCAGACCGCTCACTTATTTGTCGATTGAAACAGCAAGCGAAGAAGCGTTAACTCCGAATCATTTCTTGTTGGGGTCATCTTCCGGGAACAAGCCGCCGGGGAAGTTCGATACTAACGACGAGCACGTGAAATCCTCCTGGAGGCATTCGCAATACCTTGCCGATCGGTTCTGGAAAAAATGGATACAAGAGGTGCTTCCAACGATGACAAGACGGACGAAATGGTTTGGTAAGATAAAACCCATCGAAGCAGGTGATGTCGTCATTATTGTTGACCCAAATTCTCCTCGCTACACATGGCCGAAAGGAATTGTAATTAGTGCCATTAAAGCACGGGACGGGCAGACCAGGAGCGCCGTAGTGCAGACTACTCGAGGGCAATATCATAGACCTGCTGCAAAATTAGCCGTATTAGATGTTCGTGGAGCGGCAGTTTAGAGTAAGTCGTATTCTTATTAAAGAGATACTGGGGGGAGAATGTTAGAACTCCACTCCATACCCAAAAGTTAATATGCGTAAAATGTGTAAACTTGCTTTGGTCGTTGCAACCGTGCAGCTATAATTAGAAAATGCAACCCAGTGCACACATGAACTGTCAGTTCATGTGTCAGCTGATTGTCATTTGTGCTGCCTTTTGTTTTTGAGTTCCGGTAGAGGCAAGACGGTTGCTGCGACCAAAAGTAAGTAGAAAAGAATTAATTTTAAGTACTAGAGGTAAATAAATTTATTTTAAGATTTTAAAGCATCAAATAAACGAACGCTTTTAAAATTGGTCAATAACAATAGCACTTAGTGTTAATGAATTGGAACCATTCGTTGATAATGCAAATGTGCTTAGAGTAGAAGGACGCTTGGAAGTCTCATCATTACCATTCGATTCTAAACATCTAATACAGATCCCATACAATGATATAATTATTTTTCATGATGATCCATGAAGAAAATAAGCTCTATGGTCCTAAGGCAATGTTGAGTGTAGTTCGACAACGTTTTTGGACGATTAAGGGTAAATCAACAGTACAAGCGGTGGTTCAGCAATGCATCCGATGCAACAAGACAAGTCCACAACTATGCCAACAAATTATGAGCAATCTATCAGAACCAAGAGTAACTCCAGTAAGACGTTTCATCAATGCTGGAGTAGAGTATTGCGGTTCATATTGGATCTATTACAAGGGGAGAGGCAAAAGATTAACAATGACAAATATTGCTATCTTTTGTTGCTTTGTATCTGAAGGCGACACACCTCGAGTTAGTGGATGATTTGTCAACAAATGCTTTCATTTCATGCATTGAAGAAGCTCTTATATCTTAAGTAGACATCCGGTTGAAAACAGAAAAATACACATTACTGTCATGTTGAAACCTAGATTCCCAGTTTAAACTTTTGGAAACATTGGTTTAATCAATATTTGATGGATCTGCAACAACGTAACAAATGGAAAACACAGTCATATAGTTAGAAGACATGGTTATAATGAAAAAAGACAACGTCCCAGTGATGCAGTGACCCTTGGGACGAATTGTTCACGTGTACAAGGGACAGGCGAACGTATCCGAGTAGGTGACGTTAAAACAACGACGTGTATTTCTAAACGTTCAATTCATCAATTAGCTATACTGCCTGTACAGACGAGCAACCAGCAATGACTGAAACTGATCACAAAATACCTCCTGACAGGTAAATATGGAAGATGAGAGATTAGTATGAAGAGCCCAAGACAAAACGAAAAAAAATCAGTGTATACTGATATTGTCAAGAGCAATAGGGTTTCTAATTGACAGCAATAGATTTGGGTCAAAATTGGGTATTCACTTTGAAAATCTGGGTACAGCTGCTATATCAACTACTGAATGGAATCTATTAGTGCACCCTGATTTTAGTCTTTATTGGACACCATTGTTGTCAACAAATGAAACCAAACGTAAACGGTTGCTCATTTTAAACATATTGAATCCGAACTACGACTGGATGATAAATTTCGTCAAGATCCTCGTTCAAAAAGAGGAGTAGTTGAGTTTGTAGGATATATTGCTCATTACTTGTTTGGAGTATTAGACTTAGAATACTCTAAAGGAATGTCAAATATAATTTTGAATGTGATATAAAATGAAATGTGATTATTGACGTTGTTTAAGAATCAAACATAGGTTGTCGATTCAACAATTAACATAATGAGGAGAGATAAAATCGTATTTTAAGAAGGTTTTGAGCACATTGATAATGAAATAAAGGTACTGATGAATTCGATTAAAGATTCAAGTGGAGAGGTAAATTAGGTACGGCTCAATCAAGTTTTAAATACAGAATCCATTCAACTAACACTGGTAGCACATAATCTACAGAAAGTACAACGTGATATTATAGAAGTTCTAATTGATAGCCATCAGGAAAAAGTGAATTCATTATTCACACCAATATAATTACAAAAGAAACTCAATCAAATCAAACTTCATTTAGAACTACACCCACAAAAAAAATAACATGAAACTAAGTTAAAACGATGTTAAATCAAAGTAAACTTACTTACTTATTTACTTCGTTGACCATTACAGACGTGAGTCGTCCTTGGTCGCGTCGAGTAGCCTCCGCCAGCCAGCCCGATTAGTTGCTTGCTGCCACTACCGTTGGTAGTACCGAGCGCCCCCAAATCGTTGGTCACCTGGTCATTCCACCAAAGATACGGACGTTCTCTACCGCATTTTCCACCTGCAGGTACCGATTCAAATACCTTTCTAGACGGAGCATTTTCTTCCATTCCCACGACATGACCTATCCAGCGAAGCCGCTGAATTTTATGCGCTTAACTTTCTCAATGTCGCGGTATAACTGATCGTTGCTCATTGTTCCATCTAATTCGACACTCTTCGCTAAGGCGTAAGGGACCATAGATCTTCCGAAGAATTTTTCTCTTGAATAGTCCTAACATATTTTCATCACTGTTGGTAATTATCCAAACTTCTGCACCATACAGCAGGACAGGCATGATAAGAGATTTGAAGACCGTGATATTTGTTTGTTGAAAGAGGGTTTTATTTCTCAATTGTTAGTTTTCCTAAGTTGGAAAATGCAGCATTGATGACGCGGGTGTTCAGGCCAATGATATCAATATCATCGTTATACGCAAGCAGCATTACATATTTATAGAATATTGTGCCAGGGTGGTTTAAGTCTGCTGCTCGAATCATTGTTTCCAACATTAGGTTAAAGTAGTAAAACGTAAACAAAAACGATTTAACTTTGAATATTGTTGCATTTACATTGTATATGCTAAAATTAACATTGAGTAGTTAAGTTACATCAAAGTTAACCCAATTACACCTCACCTATAAATTAAACATGTTACGCGCTTAATTTGAGTATGATACGATGAAATATTAATAATAATAAATACTTATTTTGTGGACGGTAAACGATTCTTCTAATTATGCACGGCTTTAATTATTATCAGGTTGTTATCAGGTTGTATCCGAAAGAACAGGAACTTTTAACTCAACAACCTTCGATCTTGAATTAGCTGCTCAATTTTCAAATAAAACAAATTTTGTAGTTTTAAATTTTTTATTTAGTACTTGTACAAATTTTTAATTATATATTCTCAAAAAAAATCTGAATTCCAATAAAACAAATTCTAAGTTCACATTAAAACGAGGGCGGTTTGATAAGTCAGTGCAACAGTGGTGCCGTCAGCTGTAATCTACCAGTGGGGAACTTTCTAATTTTGAACAAGCTACGCCGTTCAGTTAGTGTTTGATAGCCGTTCAAAGCAGAGAAGAAGTGGTTTACAGAGTTCAGTTGTGGTCGTACCAGCACTAGTGACGCCGAACGTTCAGGTCACCCAAAAGAAGTGATCACGCCGGAAATCGTCGATAAAATCTATGAAATGATATTGAATGATCGGTGAATGAAAGTGCGTGAGTTGGCTCATGTTGTTGGTATCTCAACTGAACAGGTACATCATATTTTACACGAATATTTAGACATGAAAAAACTAAAAAATTTATAAAGGATCTATTTCTTTGAAGCATGTAATTGATAATAAATAGTTTTATTACAAATGCCTATTAAAAAAGAATCACTTTAATTTGAATATTGTAAATATTATATATTGTAAGTATCTAGGTATAATTTCATTGTGTATTGTTGGTAATACAAACAGTCAGACGGTTTAGATTTTGATATACTCATCTGTGTGACGGGTATATAGCTAAACACATTAGATACTAAATAGTGATAGCAATATTCTAAATACATTACACCATTTATGTTTTCATTGTCTCTGTATAAATTAAACCTGAACTCTAAAATTCGTCTGTGTAAATAAGTCCATACCTAATATATCACATGTTGAAAACAATATACACTATCAATAGAGAAATTCATGGTAAAGTTATTGTAATAAAAATAAATTGATTTGAGTTGGCAATGATATTGTTTAAAATTTTCTTACAAAACTCAAAACTTGAAGTTTTCATTTTAAATTTTATTTTTGTAGGTGTTGTACCAAATATTGGCTCAGAAAATTTTTTTTATTTCTTAACAAGTGTTTTAAATTGAAAATATAAGGGAAAACAATCAAATTGTTTTTTGTGAACATGCCTTTAGATGGGATAATAATTCGACAAGCCTTGAGGGAAATTGAAAGTCCAGCTACCGCTGAGCAAATTGCTCGCCATTTACAAAAGCGTTTCAGAAGGCCTTACTATGTTCTCTTGCAGGAAGTAACTGAAACTTTATATGGCGGAAAGTTATTCGGATATATTAAATGTACAAATGGATTTTATTATAATATTGAAGATAGCCAAAAATTAATCTTGGAGAAGATAAAAGAGAGAGAAAACGCAGAAAATGAAGGACTAAAGGAAGATCATGAGAAAGACAAAACCAAACAAACACGTAAACGTAAGCGTTCTTCTAGCAGTGCTCGAGAGGTTTGTGAAGTAGAATCAAAAACCGTTAGTGATTCAATCAATTTCGGTCACCCACCAAAGAAGCGAAAACGTAATGTAAGTCTAACTTCAGAAGCAGAAATAGCAAAGCGAAAACGTAAAAAACCAAAAAAAGTGATTGCATCAGATTCCAATTATGCCTGTGAGTTGAACCACAATGTTTACAACTCAGGGCCTTACAAAACGTATTTAAGTCAGAGCGATAACGATCTCAATCACTATTTTGGCTTTGGGGAAACGGTAAGTTGTCCCCTAAAATTCAATAATAATAGAAAAAAACACTTTACATCTCATAGTTCATTTAAAGCGCATGTTCCTGCAATGAGTATTTCAAAGCGCAATAGTACATCATCAGATGATGAGTTCCATTTACTATATGATGACTTATTGACCAGAAACCGTAACGTACTATTAAAGGACATACAAGCACAGCTTTTGCTTAAAGAGAGCAAGGTACTACTAACAACTCAAGATGAAACTGATGACAAGAGTTCTGAAGATCCCCATAAATTCTCACATATGTACCCTGATTCGCATATGGACTCAGTGGAATATCATCATGTATTGAAAAAAACCGTGAGCAAAACTCAGTTAAATTCTAATAGCGTAGATACTATGAATATAACATCTAAAGGCAATCAATTAACCCTTTTGTGGCCAAAATTGAATTCTATAAAAAATTCGAGTTCATTTAATGATGAAACAAATACGTGTTTACAGGAAAAATCAAAGGAAATACCAGATAATGTTGACGATGTTGGTAAAATGTCTGAAATAAAAGAACGCCAGAAGAACATTTTGTCAAAACCATGCACAGGAGAATGTCGTAGTGCATCAATGGAAAAATCATCTGGTGTTAGTAGCGGCGAGAAAGTCGAACAGATGAGCACACTTTTATCAAGAAATAATACAAAGATTGATGAATTTTCAAATGAAAAAGCAATAGATCATTGTATATCTACACCTGATACAGTTGAAGCTCACAATACGTTAACTGAAAAATCTAGTAATATTGATTGGATGAAACAAATAGAGAATAATATTTTGCTATCAACACCTGCACCTGCTAATTTTCAGAAGAAAACACTTGGAACTAATTCTCTTCCTTTAGAAACTTGTGAAATTAATTGTAGTCCATCACGTCAAGTAGAAAACGAGCTTCCGACCACAAGTACATTAGCTGCTTCTCTCAACTCTCTAAACAATTCCGAGCCACGTGAAAACACTACTGCTCCCAAAACATGTTTATTGAATTTATTTCAATCATATCTTGCTGAATTGAACAGCCAACACATAAGTCCCACAAACGACGCATATGTGTTTCGCCTTGTGCTACAGGAAATCTTACGAAGACACAACCCTTGTTCAATAGATGAAGAGGATAATAGTTCCTCTGATGGTGACAATAAGTAATTTGTTCATTGAACTCCATACTTTATTGACGCAACTACATTTTCCAAAAACCAAATGAGTTTCCTTTTTGCATGTCGTCCAAACCACAGAATTCAAAATCCCATATGTGTTACATTTGGTATTTATCAAAATTCATAGTTATGCGAAAAAGCAAAAATGGGTGGTATAAATCACGTGTTATAGTAAATTCATTTTATTGTTAGTTAATTAAGCACTCGAACCTAAGACAATAAATGAGCCAATATATTATAATTTTTTTTTTATTTAATAGAATTATATTACTACTTCTCAGTTGTTGCTAGATGGCAAATTTTCATTTCCTCCATTTCATCCATATTCCCTATAAGATCTGTGTTTGTGAAACCTCGAAAACAGACTCAAAGAAACTTTGGTTGCTAGTCTTAACCAAAGACATTAGAGAGTATTGGTGTCACACATTCTTTTGAGGTTGTAATATCTCAAGATGTTACTGAATAAATTTACTTAGAGAGTCTTAAACTTCAATCTGTTGTAATCGATATCAAATCGTAAAACTACAAATTGCAAAGGAGTTTTTCATGCTCCTGATAGTTCCATAGATCACACAAGATCTATGGAACTAGTAAAATGCTCAATCCAAATATTTGTGTTCCTCAAGTTTAGTATTACAAGAAAATTAGATTGTATGTGAACTAGCGAGAGAAGAATCAGAGCTATCGTCAGCGACAATAGAAATACTGACCTTATTAAATATTGTTAAATCTCAAATTCAAAAATAATTTTTATGTTTAGCTGAATGTAAATGAAAAACCACAATCGATTGGGAAGATTTAATTTATATGGAATGAAGCTTAGGGCACTAGCAATGCATTTAAGCATTTTTATGCGGTGCTGAGAAATCAGTAGACAAAGTTGCCAGAAAGAAGAAAAAATTCGATTACTCATTACGAAACTGAATGTGAAAACTTACATATGGCAAAATTAAAACAATTTATAGTAGAAACCTATACATTTTGAAAAGATTAATATTTTTTTACATTTTTCAACCTCAGCTAAAGAGGTTGGTTGCACATAAACCATTTTTCCAAAATCTTATGTCTAAAAGCATATATGTATTCTCAAAAGGATACTTCAGAGCTGTTTGGAAAGGGGAAGCAGATATGTCGATGTCTTTTATAAATGCCACGTCAGTTCTGTTTTAATTAAGAGGATTACCTTACTGTAGTTGTAGTAACAAATTAGTTTTCTTGTTAGGTGATAACTGAAAGCATGCAAAAGACGATTAATTCATTTGTTCGCTTTTCCATCAACGACTTAGTTATGGACAAACTGATTTTACAAAAAGACTCCGGTCCATAGAATTGAATGATTGCTCAAGTCCTGATTAGATTATCCTTCGTCATCAATTTCAATGTAAAGAGATTTCTTGCACGAATAATAGACGTTTTCGGTGACTCGCAAGTGCGGCAAAAAATGCATGCTGGCCTATATTCACTACGCGAGACATTGGCATCACTGTTGCAATATGTCAAGTCTTATGTTTTGGCAAATAGCAAATCTTGCATATGTGCACATAATGCAAACAAAATACATTTTGTATAAAATAAATAGTTCGCTTATTGCGTTGGTAACACTTTTTTCTTTATTGGCCGAAGTGTGTGGCCAGTATACAACTACTGGTCTAGATAGAGAAAATAGTGTTGATGTTTTGTATACATTTCGGCCTGTATAGGCTAGCGAATTTATGGTTTTTAAAATACTTGCGAGCCACCGAAAATGCCTAATCTTATTTTTGCTTGTTAGTTTTTGCTTTAATCACTGCTTGATTAGGTTAGGTTAAACCGGCGATCCCAGGGGGATCCACTTAGGCCCATAGGCCCATTGTGATACCGTATTATTTAGAAACCCATGGGCTAAAACCATCCAGAACCTTTAACAAAGCTTACAATGCTACATAGAGGGAGTTCTCGAAGTTCGTCAAGATCCTCAAAAAAGAAAGCCCCCAAAAATTTAAGGCGACGCCGTGCATGTGCCGGACACGAAGAAAGCAGGTGAGAGGCACTTTCGTCATCCTCACCACAACTGCGGCAAAAATGGTTGAACGGTAGATTCAGTCTCCTAGCATGATTACCTAGAATACAATGACCTGTTAGTAAACCTACTACAAGACTGATATCTCTACGGGATAACTCTAAGAGAGACTTCGATTTTCTATTGTTGGTCTGTGGCCACATTGCATACAGATGCCTGCATATCGCAGAGTCTTCCCATCTTTTGTTAAAAAGTTCGGCACAGGAAGAACTCAAAATCAATTTGCATGAAGTCAACGATTTGCCCAGATTGTTTAGGTGTTCCGAGTGGTTCCCTGAATCACCACGTCTGGCTACCTCGTCTGCTTTACAATTGCCGTAAATATCCCTATGACCGGGAACCCAGATTAGAGAAATATTGAACTGCGTCGACATCTCATTTAGAGATGTGTAGCAGTCAAGGACCGTCCTAGATGTGAATTGGACAGAACTCAAGGACTTTAAAGCAGCTTGACTATCCGATAGTATATATATATTCCTTTCAAGTATATTACCTACTTCTAGACAAGCTAAAGCTTCCTTAATGGCAATTACTTCTGCCTGAAAAACACTACAGTGATCCGGAAGCCTATAGCAGGAGGATATATTCAGCCCCTCTGAGAAAACTCCACTGCCTACGCCGCTCCCAATCTTTGAACCATCAGTAAAAATTTGCAGACCCTCACCCAGGGAGGGACCTCCTGACAACCAAGCTTCCCTGGATGGGAATCTAACAATAAATTTTCTATCAAAGTCGAGAATCGGAGAGGTGTAGTCAATGTTATTTGGAGTAGGACTGAAAATATTTAGAATCGAGCCGTGCCCATAGTCTCTAGCCTTCCATTGTGAAGTAGCCTTAAGTCTTAGGGCAGATGATGCTGCCAACTGCTTACTGATGATGTCATTACTGATGGTGGCATTAAATGGAGCATTAGATCTAATGCTATAGATGGTGTTGTACACAGAGCACCACTTATACAGAGTTCAGCCCTGCGCTGGACCCTGTTCAGTACCGTACAGTACGAAGATTTATCAAGAGCTGTCCACCATATGGCAATGCCATACAGAAGTACTGGTTTAATGACAGCAGTGTATAGCTATTGAGCGATACGTGGTTGCAAACCCCACCTTTTACCAATAGCTTTTTGACAAAGGAGCAAAGCAATGTTTGCTTTCCTAGCCCGCTCCAAAACATTTTCTTTCCAGCTCAGTTTCCTATCGAAAACAATGCCTAAAAATTTTGCTTTCTCAATATATTGTATCGCAGAACCTTTAATATAGAGTGGAGAAAGATTTGGAACCCTATGTTTTCTGGTAAATACTACGATTTCCGTTTTTCTGGGGTTAACCCCGAGACCACATGTCAGTGTCCAATTGTTAAGGATATTCAGGCCATACTGCAAAATATCCCTTAAACTAATAGCATATTTTCCAGTAACTGTTAGTGCAATGTCATCCGCATATGCAACTGTCCCGCATCCCGCTCTCCCCAGTTTTTGTAACAGTTCATTCACCGCTATATTCCAGAGGAGAGGAGAGAGTACGCCCCCTTGGGGGGTACCTCTATTTACCCGTCTGTGTGTTGCTGATACACCCATTTGTGCTTCAATAATTCTGCCAGTTAGTAACTGACCGATAAAGCTGATAAGCGCATCCTCAACACCCAGACGCGAGAGTGCGTTAGCTATTGCACTGGGAAGAATATTGTTAAAAGCTCCTTCAATATCTACGAAAGCCACTATACAAAATTCCTTTACTTTAAGAGTTTTTTCAATAGTACAGGTGAGGGCATGGAGTGCTGTCTCTGTGGATTTACCCTTAGTGTAGGCGTGTTGTGTCGGTGACCAAAGATTGGGATCTATAACGCGCCTTATTTCAAAGTCTATAATTCTTTCTAAAGCTTTCAGCATGAAAGATGAAAGACTAATTGGACGGAGTTCATTAGGGTTACTATGAGAGGTTTTACCCGCCTTAGGAATAAAAACAACTCTAACCTTTCTCCATTGAGTTGGAACATAATTAAAAATGAGACAATATTTAAAAATGGTCAGAAGCCAGTTTTGTATTTGATCCCAAGAGTTTTGCAGCTCAATAGGATGAATACCATCCGGTCCTGGTGATTTATATGGCTTAAAGCTGAAAATGGCCCATTTTGGAGTTTGTAGGTTTAACTTGATAGAGTTTACCGGTGCGTAGTTTAAACATTCTGAGGATTCCGTCGAAGCAAAGGATACAGGAAAGTGGGTATCTAGTAATAAATCTAGTGACTCCCTACTGTTATTTGACCAAGTCCCATCCGGTTTTCTTAGCAACTGAGGGACAGATGGATTTTTAGATAGGATTTTGCGTAGTCTAGAGGTTTCACTGCTTGATTAACTGTATAGATACTAATATGGACACCTATACCTCTTTGGTGAAGTTGATTCAAGTACAGACCTCAATAAAGTAAGTCTCAGTTTAAAAGACAATGGACTATATACCAAACGTAAGCGAGATTTTGGTTCAAGGGCTAAAGATTAAAGCTCCAACTAAGAAGAAGACTTTATTAAGGATCAATAGTTCTTCCACAGTAGTAAGCCGCACATATCTTATGGACTTTTTCGACAAAGTTTGCCTCTTAGTTTAGAGTTATGTTAATTATGGGATCCAAATATTTGACATTGATGCTTTAACTAAGCAAGGTATTTTTAATCTTACGAGGTTCGAAATTTGCTAAAGTTAATTTAGTGTTTACATTATTGTTTCGAGTTTTCATTTTGATTCTTGTTACATTTTTTAATATATTGATAAACAATCAACTCAAACCTTTTTTATGGAAACCTGAATTGTTATTTATAAATTGAAATTGAATAATTTGTTTTTTAAAATAATTGAACTGAACAAAAATGCATATTATTTGTAAAGTTTTGGAAAGGCTTTCGATTGGTATATAAACATTAGTTCTCTGACACGTATTTTTCAAATCATAGGAAAAAAAATTAGAAAAGTCGCTCAAAGTCGATTTCCACCAGCAAAGCTCGTAGTGTAAACCCCATATAAGGAACTGGTAGAGAGTTTCACATTCTACTGTAAAGTGTAATCTCAGTTTTACGGTATAACCTCAGTACAATAAGGGGTTTTATGGTATATTACGAACTTTGCTGGTGGAAGTCGACTTTGAGCTCAAAACTTATTACCAAAATTGACTTTATTATGTAATATCGGCATAACAAAGTTCGAACTTCCAACGAAAGTTAGGTGCAGTATTGAAAATAAAGCGTTATCGGTAAGTTTTAAGTAAGACAGATTTTTAAAATAATTTATTGCTAGTGTCAAGTTAACGACGTTGCTATGGACACTGGGTTGTTATAAATAAATTTAAAAAACTGAGTTATTTGTTGCACTTTTTCAGAGATAGCAACGATACTTCAATTTATATATATGTTAAATTTTAAATTTGCTATATAAATCAAATATGAATAAAGAATAGGTTAACTAAAATCAGTAGGGCTATAATTATTATTGATAAATGTAAATATGTATAGGTATGTAATTAGTCATGAAAGTGTTTTGATGAAGTGAAAAAATTGCATAGTATTTGTTAAAATATAGAAGTTATTTTTTATCATGTTGCACATAAACGTATTTATATAAAATACTTGAAAATGCAGAAAATTCAAAAAAGTGTTAATAATACATTATTTGCTTGCACAACAAATTTAATCGAATTTAAATTCTACTACATATTTTTCATAGTCTTCAGCAATCCTTAAAGTGAGGTGAACTGTTTGCATATGAAATTCGAAAAATTCTTAAGTACCTTCTGCTCAAAAAGGATTTTGTTGTTTGTTAACTACTTCTTAAATAATAGACCTTTTTCAAAATTTTTTTTTCGTTATGTTGGTACACCCTTTCTTGACATATGGTACAAATTTGAGCGCCATCTGTCAATTAGTTTGTTTACAGCAGCTGTTAATGTGAGACTACCTCAAGTGCATTTAGAGATTTTTATTATGAAAAATTCTTGTGGTACGCGATTTTTTGACCAAACACGGCTGTCAACACCACTGTCATCGCTCTTGCACCATATTCGCCAGATCCACCGTGCGACTTTTTCCTGTTCCCGAAACTTAAATTACCCCTTCGTGGTAAGCGTTTTGAGTCGATTAAATCGGTGAAAGAGAATTCGCCGAAGAAACTAAAAGCCATACTAAAAGCCGGGCATACGAAAAGTGTATGGAAGATTGGGTTAAGCGTTGGCATATGTATATCGCTTCAGAAGGAGCATATTTTGAAGGAGATAAAATAAATCTGGAATAGAATTTAAATTTGTGTGTTTTATTTACAAAATCCGAGTACTTTTTGAGCAAAAGGTAGGTAATAACAACATTCTGAATGTTGTTCAAATGTTTAAGCCAATTGAACCGTTTGTCAAAAGTGACCCCCAGATATTTTATGTTATCCTCCCACTGTATCTCCGTGTCGCAAACACTCACTCTTGGAGGATGCTGTCTTCTTTTTCGAGTTATAAATATAGCCTTGGTTTTGTCATTATTAATTAACTCAAAACTATTGTTATATTTTTACAACATTTTAGTAAATAATCATAATATCATAAATAATGCCAATTAAAATTTTATTATAATTATTTTTAAAAATTTATTAAATTTTATTTTATTATTCAGTAATAATGCTGTTTTGAATCTTATTATGCAAACAAATAACATTAAAAATTCTTGTGAAAAGTGTAAATTTTATTTGTCATCTTGACAATTTATCAAGAAAAGACCTTTTTATTTATAGCACAGACTATCAAGACCTTGACAAATTGTCAATCTTGACAAATAAACAAGTTGGTGAATAATTGACAATACTTAACAAATTTGTCAGGTTCACAGTGTATGTCCGTTAATATGTACAAAATAACATGTTTAATATGTAACGTTTTTTATATAATTTTACAAATTTTTAGAGATTGATATAGACAAATTATATTAATTTATAATTTCTACACATTCTAGTCCGTTCTTAAAATTATTGAGCACTGAGTTATATATACTAGAAACAAAATAGAATTAATCGCTATAACATTAAATAAAATATTACTAAAATGAAGTGAGCTACCAGTGTCAAATTTCCATTTTGCATTGAAAAAAAATATCATGGCCGTGATGTGACTGCAATCACAGCATGCCCTGTAGTCTTTATATAAAAAAGTTTCTACGAAGCTAAAATGTTACTAATTTTTTTTTTTGTATGGAGCACCAACAATCGAATACATTGCTGCCATAAGCACCATGTTGTACAGAGAGTCATGGTCACGTTAAATTTAAAATTGTTGTTGTTTTCAATATAAATTAAAATACTGAGAATAAGAACAGGAGAGAAATTTCTATTTAAATTTGGTCACAGTTACGAGATTTTGTGTGTTTCATCATGTAGCTTAAACTAGTCTTGCTCAGTAATAAATGCCAGACATTGTCCTATTGGTATTGCTGCAAACAGAACACATTCCGCCTTCCGAATGAAGGCCAGAATGTGGGCCGTTGAGGACCTCCTATTGTCAGAAGGGGAGAGTAGTTCTCCACCCAACGACCTCCTTCTGGTCGAGATCAAGAATGGGCCAATATTAATATTAAAAGAGTTGTTTGAAGATGGTGCCGGAACATGTGAAGGGCAATAATGCTGCCGTCAGCTGTAATCTACCAGTGGGCAACTTTCTAATTTTGAGCAAGCTACGTCGATCAGTTGGTGTTTGATAGCCGTTTAAAGCAGACAACCTCGTGAGTTTTTACGAAAATGGAAAAAAGTGAATTTCGTGTGCTGATTAAGCATTTGTGGTCAAAATCCACGAATTGGGATACGAACTGCTACCCCATCCAGCATATTCTCCAGATTTAGCCCCCTGCGACTTTCTGTTTCCAAATCTGAAGAAATAGACCTCACTTTTTTTAATTTTACTAAAAATTCACGAGGTTGTCTGCTTTAAACGGCTATCAAACACCAACTGAACGACGTAGCTTGCTCAAAATTAGAAAGTTGTCCACTGGTAGATTACAGCTGACGGCAGCACTGTTGCATTTGGAGTAACTGCGCGGGAAATTCAAAAAGTCACAGACTTATCAAACCGCTCTCGTATGTTACGATACTTATGACCATAATTATAACTTGTGTATCCGGTTTTTATTATAGTTAATCTACATAAAATTGGAAAGTTATTTCCCACATAAACAATTCCTTATAAAGATACTTAAATATTATAATTTCAGGATATGAAAATAAAATGAAGACTTGTGCATAACATTAAACTCGAGTAGAAATAGGAAGAGCTTCGGTATATAGACGTTCATTGTAGTGAAGTTTTATTGGACTTACTTATGTTCATAAATTAATGAATAGCACTATGGTATTGTTTTGCAAATTAATAGTCGAACTATTATTTTCTTGAGTCACAAATTTTATTCAATACTTTAAAAATTAATTGGTAAATAAATGAAATAAACTCCCACGACACGTAAATCCGTTCGATCACCAAAAAAGAATAGAGCGCCTACAAACAGTAGTTGCCAGATTGTTAGCACGTGTAATTTTTAACAGCCGTAAATGACGTGTATATTCCTACGTATATATTTTTTAATTTAATGTCGGTAGTAGTGGTTTTAATATTTATATTTATTTATTATAATAAAGTCAATATTTAACCATAAATAAAATAAATACATAAAAGTCAAGTACAGCTTTGGGGCACTTGGGTAAGGTGCGCTGACTCTGAAGTTCAAATTTGTCAGGACCCGAGTTAGATTACTGGTACTTGTAGTCTCAAAAAATTATTTACGAATAATTAAATTCAAGAATTATTTCCAAGACCACTGTTCATGGGTATTTGGCAATACTCGAAACAGCTGTATGATCAGCCAAAAACCTTCTTATAAATTAATATTTCATTATTATCTCATTATAAATAAATATATAAATAGTGAATACACAAGATATGTAGGTATATTACTAATTTATTTAAATATATTTCTTTGTTGTAAATAATAATTGTGAATTCAAATGAATGCAAAATGTAACCGATCCAGTTGCCGTATGTTCTTCGGTGAATTTTATATAATTTTATATATATAAAATAAAAATTAATATATTTAATTTCAGATTACATAGAAGTTATACAAAATGAGTGAAATCAAGTTTTGTGTTGAGTGTTAAAGGTAGTGTACTGTATGTCTTAAAAAAATGGCATGTGTAACTAAAACATATTTTGTGGTCAGTAGTGTCGTGTTGTTGTTGTTTTACGTTTTTTTTAATTTTATGTTACTTGAAAATTTGTGAAAATTTGAATTTTAACGAAATACGCAAATTTTGAATTATTGATAATGGCATTTCTTGTTCATAGCTGGGGCGCCAGCGAGACCTGTATTAGCAGAGGTATTACCAGTTGCACCTCCAGCAGCGCCATCTATATCCGAATTATCTGATTTGTTGGAATAATCAGAATCAGCAGAGTCTTCACTTTCCGATAAATCTTCATCACTTGAACATGGATCAAATTCAGCAAGATCTCCGGTAAAATATAACACAGCTTTAGGTATGATACGTGAGCGAAAGAACAATCCTACATCGAAGTCCAAAGTTAAGGTGTCCTTAGTCTCATCATCCATAGATTCTTTATCTTGCACAACAGGTGGATTAAAAAAATTGAAAAAGGATTTGCGTTTCACATTTTGAAATTTGCAAGCCGTTTTATTGCCTTTATCTTTAACCTTTTTCTTTACTGTAGTTAACGTTAGGTTCATGTCCTTTTTCCAATTGATTTCGCAGCCCTCGCTTTTACAAACCAACGGTCCTTCATACTGAAACGGGTTTTGTTTATTAGGTTGGAAGTTGAAAGTGTACTTTTTTGTGAGAACATTATCAGTGAAATAATCATTTTTATCAAAATGAAATTCTAACGTAAAAGCACTGTCCTCATCACACCTCTCTCTTATATCAACTAAATGCTTCATAACTGGTTCATCGTGTTCTTGGATCAAATGAGCAATCACATCTACATTGCGCAAAACCGTAAACCAAAAATTTGGAATACCGATAGCGTCGTTGGATATCTTATACTCGTTCAAAACTTCCTCAAAGGAATAATCACCATTTGCGATTGTGTCAATTGTATCGAACTCCTTCCACTTTGGCTCTTGCTTTGGTGGATCAAACTTACCAGAAATTATTTCGAATCTCTTCTCATAAAACTTTTGGCTCTTAGCAGCGTACTTCACCTCTAAGTTATTCATTTCCTTGAAGAATTCGGAGTCCGCGTCTATATGTTCTAGTTGAACATTCTTCAAAACAGTCACTCGATTTTGTATAGCTTGGGGGAAACTCTTTACCATCTCATGCAGAAAATGACGGCGCTCTGCAGCTTCCAAAGACACAGGTAGAAACTTCTCAGGCTTTTTGTTAGTGCAAGTTTCTTTAGAAGAACCACATTCCGTGGATAGTTTAGCTTTTTTGGCTGAAATAAAAATAAATGTCTATTTTACGTATGAACTCAAATAAGAAGAAAATAAAGGAATAAATTATGTATTTCAAACAGATATATACTTTCTATAATTGCTGTGTGTTTCGCAATTTAAACTGGTTTTCGGAGATTTATTAAAATTATTTTATTTGTGAGTCTTTTTAAAAACTTTCTTATCGGTTTTTCTTTATGGTTTCTGACGCCGTATTTGACTTTTAATTGGGACATATTTGGGTTTTTCATGACCTATAAGCCCGAACTTATACCAAAGTTTTTATACCGATTGATTGAATTAACATTAGCATTTAACATTAGTAATTAGTAATTAGTTATCACCTATTAGCAACAAAGTTAAATTAGGTGACTCATTAGTCTCGAAATTTATGTCTCGCACCACATAACAATGAAAATAGAATTACTTACCGGACTTAGAGCGAGTTTCCATTATTAAATTGAATGGCTTTCGTTGCTAAACAAAGTCAATTAATGAAATATGATTGTTGTTATTAATTTAATATTTGACAACTCAAGAAAAATTTTTATTTTAAAAAGTGTTGACACAATCTTACATGCTTGTCAAACATGCGCAAAAAGAACTTATAACTATAAATATATATTCTGCACTTAGCGGACGATGTGAAGATAAATATATTTTTAAATCTACTCCCTGAAATAATGTTTTTCACTGTGTTAGTGAACTTTAAATCAAAATATAAGCTGAATTACAGTTGATTTTATTTTATTAATATACGAGGGCGGTTTGATAAATGAGTGACTTTTTGAATAAAACAAATTTTTTTCGGCAAATAAACATTTTATTTTTCTACATAATCACCTTTTAGCTCGATACATTTAGTCCAGCATTTTTCTTTTTTTCTTATTCCCTCCCAATAACAGGTTTTCTCAAAACTTTCAAAACACGCGTTTGTTTCGGTAATGACTTCTTCATTCGACTCAAATCTCTTACCGCCCAGTCATTTCTTTGGGTTTGGAAACAGAAAATATTCGCAGCGGGCTAAATCTGGAGAATTTGCTGGATGGGGTAGCAGTTCGTATCCCAATTTGTGGATTTTGGCCATCGTGACTAGACAAGTGTGCACACGTGCATTGTCTTGATGAAACAGCTTTTTCTTTTTCGCCAAATGCGGCCGTTTTTACTTCAAGTCAACGTCGAATCTGTTAAAAAACTTTGAATAATATTCGCCTGTGATTGTTTTACCTTTTTCGAGGTAATCGTTGTGAATGACACCGCTTGCATTCCAAAAAACTGTGTCCATGACCTTGTTGGCTGACAGACTCTGTTTGGCCTTTTTTGGACCACGTTCACCCCTAGCAATCCACTGTTTCGATTGTTCCTTGGTCTCTGTTCCTTGGTGTTGTGATGGATCCATGTTTCGTCCACAGAAACAAAACGATGCAAAAATTCGTTGGGATTACGGCTAATGATCGCTAAACACTCTTTTGAAGTGGTCACACGATTGCGCTTAGAAAGTGTTCCAATTAAGACGTTTATGTAGATCGGAGCATTCAACAGACGTATCTTTTAAAGACAGGGACTTAATATTCAGTTTAATCTTCTGGAAAATGGTACAATTCTTTTCATCTCATCTCATCTTTTTCAGGTTAATACTTAGACCTTCTTTTATGCTTCGAGACTTTGTGTAAGGCCGCTTGCAGAAACAATCTATGTTAGGTCATCTGCTTCAATTTAACTAGTAGATCATCGACTACCAGCGTCCATAGCAATGGTAGACGGACCCCGCGTTCAGGAAGCGCCGTACAGCATTAATGCTGATAGTGGTGCTACTTAACTTGGAAGATATGATTCTGTCTCGTAACATCTGATCTATTTACGTTATTGTGCATGAGTTCATATTTTTTAGGAGCAGTGCTCGCGATATGGATTCAAATGATGTGTTGTCAAAAGTTCCTTCTACATTCATGCACACTAGACAATCTCCTTAGATTGAAAGGTGTTTTGAGTTTTGCTGACCAAATAGAATAGTGTAACCTTCGTAGATTTGTCTTTTAAGCACGCAAATTGGGTAGAATGGAGAGGCACAGTTTGCTCCAGTTTATTTCATATGTGCAGATCAATCAGCCTTACAACAGCCATTTGGAAGAAAAACGTAAGTCTAATAGGCTTGTAGGACTTTGGCTGATTCAAGAGTTTATTAGCAAGTTTGGGAATAAAGAACACGTTCACTCCTTTTCAGGAGTAAGGGATATAATCCATAGCAAAACAAGCCCTACAAAAAAAAAAAAAAAAAAAAAAAAATATTTTTGTCTTTATCTTTCTTTGCTATTCGAATCGGTCTAACTTTTAAATAGTTTCTTTCGTCATAAAAAGACACGCCAATATGTTTGCTAGAGACCTAGAGGCCTACTTCGTTGGTTTTGGCCTAGTTTTGTAGTAGTCTAGCTGCTTCGGGCAACTTCTCAATACTATCATAATGGCTACGCCAGCTAGTCCACTTAGACTGTCTAATTGATTTGTTGAAGTCAGTGAGTGGAACTCTACATTCTTCCCATTTACCAAAGTGTTTTTATTGAATAAGCTCCTTACTAGTGTGCGCTTATTAGCTAGTTGCAAATTTCACCAAACAAACTCACCTATAATTTTGGGGCTCCGGCAACTATGCTGTTATGTGTGTGTGAAGGTTAGTAATACCTCACCTAAAAAGTTAGCGGTCATTTCTACCTTTTCTCAAGTTCGTATAGGCCTACCTAGAGAAAAGTTTTCAGAACACACTAAATCCCTGCACCTATGCCAATTGTTTTTCTTAGGCCGCTAGACTTTTCTTGCTTTTCAGATATACGGGAAGTTTCAAACTTGATATGTTGATGGCCATATAGATTTCTCAATACCTCTGGTGCATAGAGTGAGATCCAACACCTTTTCTCCAATAGCGTTAATATATGTGTGCTTACGAGCCTACCTTGATTAGCCATAATTTATTCTAAAGACACAACATATTGTAATAGGTACTTACCCTTTTTATGTTACCGCTCCCCCACACTTTATGGTGATCGCTTGCGTCACAGCCCAATATTAGCTGCCGCCCGGTAAACTTACACAAGCTAATCAGCTGTTGGACTTTTGATGGTGGAAGGGTTTCTTCTTCACCTGGGAAGGCAGAGGTCATTACTAGGTCTTTGACCTCTTGTATTGTTGGAACTTCAAACTAGAACCGCTCGCTACAAATAAAGTTAGTTAGCGGAAGATGTCTAACACCACCACCGATTAGGATAGTTGTACAAGATACTGCCATCGATCGGTCATATATGTTATCAGCTTACCTGATCTCGTGTTTAGACCCCGAATTTGGCTGTTGATCACCCACGGCTCTTGTATGAGAGTTAGAGCGATGTTGTTGGTTTGGGAAATTTTGCACAAGGTAAATGATGCTCCTTTGACATGGTGCAGTTTTGCCTAAAGTACTCTAAGAGTATTCATTTGGTCTCGTTAAGAGATTTTCACTTTTGTCCTGTCAAGAACCTTTGTCCTTAGCATCCTTAGATTGCTTCGGTAAAATTTTATCGATTAAGGGCGGCTGTATGGGAGCGGTCGTTGGTTTACCTGCTACGGTCAATGTGAGCATAATTCCTAAAGTGGGAATCCGAATTGTGCTCCCACTAGCAGTGCTGACAGCCTTACTAATGGAAGGACATGTGCGCTGTTCCGCTTTCTTAAAGGTAGCCACTGGTGGGCAGCTATCCGCATAGGATATTCCTGGACCCGAAAATGACTGGATGGTTTTGTCATCCTAAACCACCTTTGGAGCGTTTTTCATGGAGTGAGAGAAAGCGGGGGTGCATTCCTGTCTTTCAGTTCGTACAACTTCCTCATGGATTCATCATCAATAACGAAATCCAGGTGCAGCATCTGATCCTATGGCAGTCTGCATATTACCTTCCACTGCTTTGTGGAGAATTTGTTCTGGGTACCAGTGGTACCCAGAACTTTATATTTGACTATGTCAAACTTTGAGGAAAAGAGCCATGAACTACACCAGTTCGTGTGAAATCCTTTTCCTCAACCACGTTTAAGGCAAGTCCGCACTTGGACCGCATGTGATCTAAAAATTTGTTGACCTAACCCGCGGTTTTTCATCACATCAAACGATAAGCAGCCACCCCGTTCTAGGTATCACTTTTCTCGGACTGTAAATCGTTGCTTTGGTGCCTGATAGCAGCATCAATGATAGCTTCTTGGAGAAGCATTAGTTGCTCTGGAGAAAGCGAAGTGCTAGTTGAGTTGACCGACGTGAAGTACCCCCTATATAGCTACATTACACGATGGCTTGGTAAGACCCACATAAGCCACCTTAGGTTTTTTAGCGGAAATCAAACCGGGAAATTGCTTTTCTGATCTGACTCGCTTATTCACAGACATAGACTGCGATTTTAAGAGCCTCTGCTCTGCTATATCCTGTTGACATGGCCACCTTGAACTTTCTTCGTTCATTTGTTTTGAGATGCGTAAATTTCGTTGATGAAGTAAGGTTGATGGGTAACTTTGATCCTAACGACAGTTAGATCGGGTTTTTGTGAGACCACATTGCCAATGTCAGAATCAGCGGATTGGACGGTTTCAGAATTTGAAGACATAATTTCAATGATTTCTTGCCGCCTTACCTGATATCGCGACGAAGTGTTCACTGGTACGTTCACTTTTTCCGCAAGCGGAGAAGAAGATGGTGGCCTATGCGGGTTCTTCTTGATGCACACTGTAGCGCAATCGAGAAAGATGAAGGCTTTCAGCCCAATAGGCGGCACGTGCTTCTCGTCAGATTATTCTGTAAAGGAATCATTTGGAGGTGATGCCGTCAAAGAGGTATTATTAACATTATTGTTTATAAAAAAATGGTATTATTCGCGATTGTAAAGTCACCCACGACATAGCCAGTATATTGTGAGAAGTCTAATTGAAACTGGAGGCCGACAGATATCTAGAGTTCGCATATTAGAGACCAACTAGCCATGTACATTCATTCCTTGGCATATGCTACTCCACCTAGGATTTGACGGCCATCATATGTGCATAAAATGTACAAATAAAATTTAAGTGCTAAAGATGAAAGTTTTGCTTAAACAAAACCACATTTTTTCGTGGAAGCTACATTAGACTTTTGAAATATTAGAAATAAATATTCGATTGTCATAAGCATAAACTCTTTAAGGTTAACATTAGGTTTTTGAGAGGTCAAACGACAATTTACTTGTAGTGAAAAAGTTTTATTGTAATGAAATAGTATGTGTTGATTGTAGAGGTTAACTTTCTTCCATCACATGTTCATTCATATATTACTAATAATTTATTTTGTCAAATCAAATTTGTTTTAATATATTACATACATTAAATTTTAAAACTATAACTTCATTCTTCACTTTGATTATATTATTCGCAAAGCTCGGTTCAGGCTTACGCAGCTAAAAAACGCCCTTCGAAAGCACAATTATCTTAACTGTAAAGCTATTTTTACTTTGCTATAAACAGCTTATTCGTCCCCTACTCTTGTACGCCTTCCCCTATTTGCTCTGCTATGATATCTATTCAAATGGAAAGAATCGGTTTTTTCGACCGCAAGCAATTACGTAATTGCAGAAATCACAAACTCAAGGTTGATGGCAAGCACTTATCCGATACCGTTTTCGTGTTCACGAGTATAACCCTCTTCCTGACATCTCTACGCCTCGTATCCTATCCGCATGCATGTAAAATATGCGCTTCAAACACCCAACAACATACGCTTTACTTCGATGAGAGGGACTCACTTACCTTCATAACCATAGCACTTGGTCACAGAGTCTACCACATTAAATCTCACACTCATATCTCTCTTCTTAACACTGGAATGAAGTTTCAGTCCTGCGGTGGAAATCTTCTCCATTCATTCCTAAGAATTGATTTTACTAGGTTAAAGTCTCACATTGTGACTGTACTATTCTAGTAACTTGCACAGTGCCGGCTCTAAATTCCCGATTTATTTTTGTCATCCATTTGATGACAGATTTAAGCTAAGTTACCTATTCTGAACAGCATTTTTAAGTACGTCATATTTAAATTCTGTATACACAATTTTAACATTGCGAACTCAGATAATGGATCACTATTTGTACTTGGTAGTTTTCAAAGAAAAATGTTCAATTTTATCTCTTATATCTCAACGCCTGATTTATATTGGGAATATTATGATCAGAGTAGGGGCTTTTAAAGAAGTTCGTCATTTTTTGCAATATATTTTCCAAGAAATCCAAAAACACAGATCAAGACACTATATTATTATTATGATGATGTCTCTCCACAGAACGCCAAAACTTTAAAGCTCTTCAGAGCTTTTAAACGAATTTCGACATGTTTTTAATATTACAACCTTTGTTTACAACACTACGGTGTTTGGTTTGAAATATGAGTATGTAAGCTTCGGAAATATGTAATCAACTTGAGAGTTTTACAATAATACCGCTTGGACAAGCGAGATATACAAAAGGTTTTCTTTTATGAGACTTACAATTTCCAAGTATAATTCAATGGATTCTGTCATATTAAACTTAAAACCAATATATTATTTATTTCCTGAATCAGAACACAAGAAAACAGTCCTCTCTAGGGATAGCACATTATATCTTATAAGTAATATTGTGAAATAAGTTACTTCCAAAATTGTTTATTATAGCAACTGTGCGAATTTAATTGTTAAATTATTCAAATTTTATTGCTTTATTTATTAAGTGCTGAGTAAAATCAATTGAACATTATCACTAGATCAATCGATTTCACTCCTTACAATCGACTTTTTTTTTCTTTGAGATGAAGCAATTTGGGGTTTTTTTAAGTCCACATATTTGAATAGCCTTTCCTAGTGAACTTTAACCATTTGACAGTTTGAAAATTTAGGTGATGGTGAAGAACATTGTTTGTTATGAACCAGAAAACACTGACCATTACGTGCAGTACCCACATTTATACATTGTTTATGTATCTCCAGATAGATTTAAACATTTGTTTATATTGTATAAGGCCAATTTGCAATAAATAGGAAGAACCAATTGCAGACTTTAAACTCTCAACTTTTATCATTGTAATATATTCTTCCCATTATTTAATCGTCAAGTGACGTTCTCAGATACTTAATAGTATTTTACTATAGAATTTGATTCTGAAAAGCTTAAACAGAGAGACAAGCAGGTGATAAGCGGACAGTCCTATTCATGAGGACGACATTCACATGAAGTAGTCATGTGGTCACCACTTTATTTTCGTATATGTTATTTTATCAACAGCTTTTTTAAGGACATATATTGATTCGACCTCAGTCAAAACCGTCGTGTCGCTTGTAAAAGTAACTGTAATCGATAAGTTTGGTATTTGGTGGTGGTCTTGTATATTGCGTGTTTACGTATATATGGTATAACAAAAGCAGTCCGATAATACTACCTTGGCATATCTCTTTCAATAAGTCTAAACTGCGAATGCTCGTTTTTTATTTTACGTGAAAAAATAGTTAAGTCAAATATGATTTATATAATTTGAAAATATTACAAAATTCACGTAGAATATTTTGCACATTAAATATGACTGGAAGTATACATAAAAAGATTAAATATAAAAAGAAAAACTAGAATGTTCTCAAAATTATTAATGTGTTTATCCGTTTAATTGTTAAGTATTAAATAATTAAGATGCCATCTTAGCACCAAAATAAAATAAACGCAAATATGATTTTCATCTGATGTAAATGATGAGCTCCATTGGTATGCATCCATCTCAGGTGTAACATGAAGGCTATAGACCACCTCTACATATCTCCGCATATTGATGTGGCTCTATGCTTTACTTACAGTGATCTAAAATTGTTTAATGGACTGTACTTGCATTAGATAATTGAAGTTCGGTAACTCATCACTCTCTGATTAAATGGAGTACTTCTAACTCAAACGAAGTTTTTTCAAAACGAATGGTGCTAAATGGATTAAAAATGAAAAACAAGGTTTTTGTTAAATAATGTAGATTTGTAAGCATCTTTTGCTTAAATCACTCACTTATACGTATAATGGTATTCAACACAAAGAAGAGAATCACATTTTTTTTAACGTTCTTGCGTGCCATCTCATCGACTATATTCGATTTCGTGTTAAGTAGTTGGTGATACATTTTTCCGGTGATGAGGTTAAGATCTTTAATCCAGCAATGAGTATTTCTCTCCACTGATAAAATTATTTCTTGTTTTTAATAAATATTTTTTTTTTACGGATGACAGTTAAATTTGTATTTCTAGTAAATTATTTTTATTCCAGTATAGCAACCAAGCATACTATATATTTTATTTGACATTATGTGTGGCCACCCTTTCAAAAAAAATTTCATATAAAATGTAAACAGATTAAGAAGAGATTTCCTAGTCATGTGACAAAAGTCACAAAATTCAATTAAGTATGACTTACGTCGGCAAAATTGATGACTTAAGCATGACTTAAGTTGGTAATAGCATTTCAGTCACGACTGTGATATCAGCCGTACTTCTGATATTTTGAATCAATTATTTAAATTGTAATTAAATTTTAAGTAAAGAAATTAATGTTGTCATATACTGCAAACGCTTAACCAGTGATAACTTATATATAAATAAAAAAAATTGTATTATTTTATTTTAATTTTACTTATTTATTGATATTTGTTTATAAATATAATATTAATTATAGAATCGATAGAAATATTATTTAATATTTAATATCGTTTAATCTTTAATATAACTAAATAGTATTAAATATTATATAGCTAGTACTTTGTATTTTATATATATATCATACTTTTGTCAATAAAGACAAAATAAACTTCATAATGGTTGATGTCATTTGTCTAAAATTGTCACATGCATAAATCAAGTAGCTATTGATTTATTGATGTGCTCTTAATCATCATAAAACAACGAAACTGTTCCACTCACTTGGTTAATAGTTCATTGTCTTCTAAGCAATTTACTTACATTTCAGACTATTGGTTAATGTGTCTCCTTAGTTGCACGAAAAGGTAATAGCTTTCTAAAGTCAAATACTTTTTCCCAGGATTTTCGGTGAACCACCCCCAAAATAGCTTTGTTTTCTCCAATTGTGATCTGTAGAGAATTTTCTCCGATTTTTGTCCAATAGGAAATGAAATTGATCTTCCCAGTTTTCAATGAGAATATACCACAGATAGTTCATGGAGACATCTGACGTTGCAGGATAACTGTAATTCATAGCATCATATCATCACCTTTTTGGACACAGATACTTCTTAAATGAGTCTGTTTGCTTTCCCAACGATTGTTTTTCTAATTTTTTATCACAAAATTGTTGTTGTTGTTGTGGTTTGAGTTAGTGCTATTGTGCACTTTTACTCTTTTATGACTGGGGGGGTTATCCCTGACCCCCAGTTAAATTGGATTTCATATTATCTCCAAACGTGCTATTCAAGGTTCGTCGCAATCAGTCGTAAAAATTGAGTTGAAATAATCGTCTATAAATATGGCAATATTTGTAAAACTTTCTCATGAAGTACTTACTAACTTATTTCGCAATTACCACTCGTTATCGGATTTCGACCTGAAGAAGCGCTTCTCTTCAAACCTCTGATGCGTGTGCACTGTTCGGTTCAAGAAAAATAAATAATGGAGAAAATGTCTTGAACATAGCTAGTGAATTGCCAGTACATTGGTTTGTATCTGAAAATCAAATTGATTTTATTCAAAACATCATATTTACATCAGTATGTGTCTTCAAATGCACCATGTAAATGATGTTTTCACTATTATTGGTGATGCATGTATATTTGTACAGGAAAAGAATTATATGGCAATATTTGTCGAATTGACATTACAGATACATAAAAAAATGAAAAGTTGAGCATCTCACATAACGTTGCACATCTCCACAAAATTAACATAATTTATACTTCCCTGGAATCATGCAATCTAATCCTGCTAGAATCCGTGACTCTGATGACCGCTACAAGGATATTTTAAGCGAAGCTCGCAAAAACGTTCAAAAAAATGTAGCAATATTTGTCCTTATGAATGCAGCGATACGTATCAGTGCGTATCACAAATGAATTATCATTTTTAACTATCATTTGAGCAATAAAATAATTTTTTAATTAATTTTTTTTATTTATTTAGCTGCGTTGCTGGTCAGGAAATTCAATTTAATTTAAAAATTCAACAAAAATCAGATAATGAGGACGAGTATCTGCACGGTTTTTAGGAGGTAAACTTTTTAAATATATTTATTTATTTGTATTATTTGCGAATTTTAAATAAATTCTATATTTCAGTGTCATAAATTACTTCTAACATTGATTTCAATAAAGCATACTCGCCAAATACTTTTAGTTATGACAAAATTATTTGCAATATCGTATGTCGTATGGCGTACTCTATTCTTTTATTGATTTAATGAAGTTTTAATAAAATAAAAGTACGCAAACAGACAAACATCTATTTTGTGTATATTTTTAAATAAAATTAGATTATTTCATCTATACATATATTTATGTATATCGCATCTATTTGCAACAGAAGAGATGGAGGAGTTCAATAAGTAACTCTTTTGTATCTGCTACATGATATGTATATGTATACCTGTCTGTCATCCAGGATGATGTACTTATTCAGACTTCCATGTGGCAAAATATACTAGCGTTTATATAAATTTTATGAAGTACAAAAAATTAATATGTGTGATTAATAAATCTAATTACATATATAGATGTGTTGTATTAAATGAAAGACGGTTTTGCCAAAACTTTTGATTACAAAACTTACTAAAGTAATAAAGTTTAATCTATGTTTGATTTTGATGTGATAACCAACCGAGGAACTACAACGCCGGAACTCCAAATTCACACTATTCTTCATAATTGCCTAATTGCGCTTGCTGACACTCTTTTAATTCAATGTCAACGTTTGCTGATATTAAGTTTCTTCTTTGGAAAACCCAATGATCGAAATTATAAAAAACAAAATGTGTAGATAATAAGATCGAAATTGAGTTTGACGAATTCAGAAAATTTGGTATGGTATTCGCTTGTCGCACCATACTTTAATCCAGTAATTTGTGGAACTCATCTCATCTCATTTTCAAGGTGGCCTTCAAAGAAAATATTGAGTGTATCTCTATACTTTTCATGGTGCCTGAAACTGGTAAAGGCGTGAGAGAACCCATTAATCGTCTAACCTTAATGTCTAATATTAACCCGAAATTTGTTAAAAAATCTGTACCCAAAATCTGCGATATGATAATATCGCCTTCCATGCCACCCCGAATAAAATGGGTTCATTGCTGATGTTTGCTATTATTTCGAACTTGACATCCAGATCTAAACTCTGAAGTTATGAATTAATACAGAGCTTTCGCCGCGATCTTGTAAACCAAAACAAACGAAGAGATCCATTTAGTTTTAAATTTGATTTACAAATAAAAAAAATAATGAAATTGTTATATATATATATGTATGCAGGAAGGGTAAGATCTGGCAACACCGAGAAAAAGTACTAAGCAAAAGTAGTCCGAAAAGAACTGAGCGTTTAAAAAGACGTATTAACTCATTAACATTATTATATTCATACATTTTGATTTTTGTATTAAATAAATAATTTGTCTATTAAATAAACATTTCTATATATGTATATATAAGAAAAAAAACATTTATATATACATATATATATATATATATGTACCAGTAGCGAGGCGTCAGCTTATTGGCAAGGTGTTCACAATTTGATCAAAACTGAATTCCAACAATAACATATTCCCCTTACTCCTGAGTTTTGTCCTTTCTACAAGCAAAAAGCGCACAAGACCAACAAAACAATTTGTTTGAATATTCGCAGCCTGTGAACCACTGATTTTTACGGTAAATAGCTGTAGGAAAACGAATTAAAACCTTTTTTCAGAAGATCGTTTAAAAAATGATATTTGAATCAAATCTTTAATCACACATTTATCCATTTCTAAATATTATTTTTCACTTCAAAATTCTTTAATTTTTTTCTTTACTTTTAACATTTGCTAATATAAAATTGCAATAATGACTTTGTTTTTGGTTTATTTCCAACCTCTACATAAGAGTAATAAACTTTCATGCGTTCATTTACTCTTTTACTTTGTATTTACTATGCCCAGTTCAGTTTTTTTACTGAACCATTTGCCCATATAAAACGACAACCGTGACTTTGATTGTACTTGCACGCTTTGTATGAACTTAGGGTTCAGTTTAGTCGACTGAACCTCTAGTCAAATGTAAAGCGATTTTCGCTCAGTCATTTCTTTTCTCTTTTGTATTTACTTTGCATAACATTGGAGGTTCACTTTTTTTATTGAACTGCTTGCACACATTAATTTAAGAGTGAACATATGATTATTTTACGTATATATTTTGCGGGATTTGTTTTCTCTTTATATTTTTATATTTGTTTGTATGTTTTGTGTTTATTCAATACTGAACATAGTCTCAATGTGAATGTTATTTCATTTGCATGCTATGTAAGCAGCGCGGTGCAGTTTTTATTCTGAACCTTAGTATATTTTAAGAGGAATGTATTTTCTCTTTTATTAATTATGAGTAATGTTGGGTGTAACTAACATATGTATGTGTGATTTTGTTTATATTATACGTTTTGAGTTTATGTTAATATGTTTGAAAAAGCTATTATAAAAAATTTTAAGTAGCAAAATAGCGAGATTATTTACCTAATAAAAAAAAGATCTAAAAAGGAAGCTTTGTTAAGGTGTTCAGTGAACACTCTGAACCATTCGACGCCTCGCCTCTGATATGTACATATAAAAAATGTGTGAACATACAGTTGACATACGCTCAGCATAAGATCAGCTAGAGGAAGCAGACGCTATGAGAAGTGCATCATGGGCAATATCATTACTACTTTGGTACAGATATAGTAATATCACTACCTTATTGTAATACATCACCTTCCACACAGATCTACATAACACCTGTGTATATTCATGTTAATTATTATTGTTACTTTTGATGACAATGGTTTAAAACACCTCATTGGAAAATTGTCGATTATATTTGCATTCATTGAATTTATATGATTTTCATAGCAATAGTGATTATTCAACTAAAATGTATTTATGCATTTTCTTAAGTATATGTTGAAATAGCTCTTTGTATCATAAATTATTCATTGCGTATTATAATAGTTTCTTCAATTAATCTATAATCATATGTCGATACCATTGTCTCTGAGGTTCAGTTAGGTTAGGGGAATTTAGATGGCTATATGCAACACCTAAACTTTATGATCCCTGGTGGTAACATATGGAGTTATATAGCTATGTAGATTTCTTAGTAGACATGTTTGCTAATTTATTGAACTGCTTGAAGCTCTATTCTTGAGTCAGAGCCATCAAGTACTTTTTCAAATGTTTTTAAAGCCTGTTTTTAGACTGGATCTTAGTGAGATCTGAACTTATTTCCTGTGTGCTTTTATTCTTTTACTTGCATTGTCTCCATAGAGTGGTCACTTTAGATCAATTAAAAATACTAAATGAATTAAATAATAAGTTGTGCCTATTTATGCTTTATTTATAAGTTATTTACTTATAATTTTTGTGTTAATTATTTTACATTTTATTTGTTTCATTAAAATATTAAGACAACTTAATAATGAAATTTTATTATTCTACAAACGAGAAATAAAATCTTAGATCCAATCGAAGCTTATTATCCGTATACCATTCTGAGAAGAATGCAAATTCACCTGTTGGTATTGGAAGCCAAGTTAATTTGTTGTTATCTATGCGGAATCGGTCCAATATAATAGCACCCTTAAGTAAGAAAATATTTTATACATATATATATATATATATATACTTATTAAGAATATTAATTAATGTAATACATACTTCATACGGACAGGTATGATTTGCATTGGAATAGGGTTGTAATAAATCGAAAAGATAATTCGATATTGGATATTGTGTGCGATAGCTTAAAAATTTGCAGATATTAATAGTTTGTTCGCCATAATACAAATTATAGTCCGTTGATTTCTTCATAAATTTTAGCTTTACCTAAAAAAACATACAAAAAAAAAAAAAAATATTTATATATATTGATAAAAAAAAATAAATAAAATTCTGGAACGATTTGAATACTATAGAAAATAGCTTTTCAAATAATATAATTCTTTGAATAGTTATAAGTGGCTATAATTCAGATCAAATATGTTTTGTTGAAAAGTAACTAGAATCATAAGAAAATCTTATATAAAGTTTACTTCTAAAATTTATATCTTTGTTTTCACATAGGTGCCCCACAAGAAATTCATAATTTTTCTAAATAACTCACATATCTCTCTGAAGGAAGGAGTGGATGACATCTACTAGCAGTTGATGGCAACGAATTTTTTATAAATTTTAAAAATATGGACAACTTTTTCAATTTGAATTTGAATGAAAAAAAATTGGTTTTATTGGAAGTATATGAAAGACAAAGCCAAAACAAAATCAAAGCCGAACTAAATCCCAATATTAACACCATATCTGTACCAAAGTTGGCGAAGGCATAGTTTCAAATAAATTTATGAGATGATTGTGTTATTTGATAGTACTATGCCAGAATTTCATTTATCAACGAATGGAAGTACCTACAGGCACTTTTTTTATTGAAGCCACAGGCATACCACACGGATTTTTATTTTATTGAACCAAATCGACTGGATAAGTGCAAGGTGTGTTTTCTGTGTACAAATAGAACGACCGTGCAATGATTTCAAAACAACATTTAGAGATATTTTAACGTTATTAGGAATATTTAATTTAACGTTATTAGGAATATTACCTAAGAAGAAGGAAGAGTTCAAATTGAAATCATCATTTGATGAATCAAATTGTAAAGTTGGTTGAATATGACTTTTTCTTGCGCCTTACCAAAGTTAGTTACCGGAAAAAATTATTATTATGGCATGTTCTATAAATTACAAATATAATTCAAGAACTTAGTCTATTCACAAACGCTTTCCACACACCCCTATTACGCGCTAATGCTCTGAGCTCGTTGGTCGTTTCCCTTCTTATCGATCTTCTCCATGTACTGTTTAGCCGTCAACGAATTCTTCTACCATGTGGATTCCGTTCTAATGCTGAGTGTGCAATTTCACTAACCGATTTACGCAGGGTAATGTCTCAGTCAGCCATATTTCCGCTTCATTATCTGCTTTTCAATCGGTTGCTGACCTGTAATTTCCCATAGCCGCTTATTGCGTACAGTTCTCGGCCACCAAATGTTTAGGATATCGCGAAGGTATCTGTTAACGTATGTCTGCAGTTTTTGTGAGATCGCGGCAGTAATAAACCACGATTCAGATCCATATAACAGTACACTTTTGAAGCAGGCTTCGAATATCGTAATGAAAGTTTGTTGAACGCCAAATTTTTTTGCGATTAGCGAAGGCATATATGGTTTTCCGAAGTCTATTGGCTACGTCTTCTGAAGTACCACCTTCTGTTGCTATAGTGCTGCCGAGATATTCAAGCTTATCGACGTTTTTCGCGATTGTATTACTTACTGTGAGCTGTGAGATGTTAGATCTGTTGATGAGCATGGATTTTGTCATAGCAATATTAGTGTTAAGATCCACTTAGTTGAGTGTTAAGACTTAGTTGAGAGATCTGTAATTTGGGCTTGCATATTAGCGTGCACCTTAAAGCTCAATACCACATCATCGGCATATTCTAAATCGTATAATCTACTTCTTGTTCAGGGTCTCCAGCACTGCATCTAGTGCCGTTATGAAAAGAAGTGGTGAAAGCGCACAACCATGACTTATACTACTGGATAATGGGATTGAATCGTTCAGTGCACCATTGTGTTATACTCTGCGATTAGCTCCTTCATAGTTGCTTTTAATAATATTGACGATTTGAAATAGGATACCTTTAGCTTCAAGCACCTTCCACACGTATTCGGGTTTTGAAAGCATTGAATGCTTTTGCAGAATCGAAAAAAATGGATCGAAAAAAACTTTTATTTATTAATAAAAATAATTTATATTTGAAACTTTTAATTTACTAATCAGAATCGAACCTATTCGAATTTATTTGGGCTAAATATATATAAAAATTCATACATTCATACAAATACTGTTGGGTACTTATAATACCGAATACATTAAAATTAAATAAATTAACCTTGAAAACGAAGTCTTTGAAGGAAAATCTAAAATGATTTTCCTTTTGCATTAGGAACACATGAGCTCAAACGAGTGAGACATAAAGTTAAGGTAAACCATTTTTATTGATGCATTACCATTGAAAAGAGTTGAAAATTAAGTGAATATTTTAACACATATGAAATGTATATTATTAAATAACTGTATTTCTGTTTGAAAAATGTTAATTTAATATAATTTGATGATTTACTAATAATCCAATATTACAAATATATACTACTATTTAAACAAGAGCGAGTTCTATTTATCTCAATGAAGTCTTAGGTACTACACAGGGATCAAGTTGGAAATTCGGAATTCTTTTTCGAATATACGTTTAATGTAAAATCTGTATATGTACACATATATAAAATATATAAATTTGTTTATATAATTAAAGAATAATATGACTTATTAATTTTAATGTAATTAATTTTCATTAGTTTCGATTTCATTAAGTACTTACGGTAACATTATTTACAGGCCCTTGAAGTAAAGTGACATTCAATGTAGTCTCTGTAATGCTGCGGGAAACAGCTTTCGTTATGCATTTGGAGATATTAAGGAAGGTAGGATCTAGGTTCTGGCAACGTATTGAGCTCAGCTTTATTTGAAACTCTTCATACTGCAAATTTTAAATAAAATTAAATTTTATGTACAAATAAAGCCTTAATGTTATTTAATATAAAAGTCACCTCTTTAAAGTACATTAAAAGCAAAAGTAAAATAATTTCAGCGCGAATTTTTGAATTTGCTCGACCGGACATATTGACTGTCGTATTATAGAATTGCTTAAATTTTGGTAATATAATTTAACCAAAATATCTATATTTTCATGTTCTTTAAATAATTCGAATACCGAATATCGGTAATTAGTTAATCGTGAAATAATTGTCATAATTATTCACAGTTGATAATGACTAATGATAATGATATTCAATTGGCAGTGAATATAAAAGAAATTCTATGTGGTCGAGTATTTTAAAATTAATATATATACATATATATATATATATAAGTGAAATTTATTTTTTTGTCAAATATATCTTTGGTAATGTATTGATTAGATTAATTATTTGCTTGGGGTATTTAAAAAAAAATTATTGTAATTATCCATTCGATTAACGATTGCTGTAAGCCATAATTTGTTAGTAATTTTTTGTAATTCCATTATTTTATTACATTTTAAATATGATTGAATTCAAAATTGTGGTTTTTACATTAATTATAGATGTATGTGTTTATAAATATATAATTTACTTTAAGTGGATATGCTATAATATACATAATGACAATGAATTTTATTATTGATATATTAAGATTAAGTTCCAATTGAATAAGAAAAAGAACATTTTTTTTTATAGAAGAATTATGAACAGTAGTAAATTATATATTTAGTTAATGACTATATTTAGATGACTATATTTAGTATTTAGTCATCTTTGTTTGATGAAACGCGTGTTAGTGTCTAAACCATCTACTATTTATTCGATAGTACTTGTGATCACTTGGGTGATCAACTGTAACAAGTGCTCCATTGAATTACGACAACGAGTTCTATAGGTGATTTACCAAAAGTATAGTGTGAATTCTAATATATATTTTTGACGGAATATATATTCCATTTCTTCTAAGAGATGTCAGTTTCGAATTAGTGTTACATACACAAAATTAAATAATCTTAGCGCTTTACCTTTAATGTATTTTTGCGTACTCTTAACTCTCAAGTCCTTATATACACCGTCTTGTCTGACATACTTTGCAAAACGCGTCTCATTGCTCTATTTTGATAAGCTTAAAGTTTTCTAATGGTGGATGAAACAGCATGACTATCAGAAACACAATTATAAAGGAGTTTAGGTTTAAATTACTTGTTATAAAATAGAGTTTTATTCCCATAGAACTGTTTGGTTTCTAAGAAAATCCTTCCACAGATCTTTCGCAAGCAGGAGTTCCTCAAAATATAAGTAAAGCCGTAAATGAAGTGATTGTATATTTCAGAGCATTAATAGAGCATTCAGAATTATATTTTTTGACCCATATATTCTACAGCCAAGTGTATTTTTTGTGAAAACCTCCTCAACCTATTTAATTTAACCTTTTGACTGTAAACTTTAATACATACCTATATTGGATTTTTGCTGTTGTTAGTAATTGTCACTGTTACTTCACTGTCGCATATCGTTGGTGACGTCCAAACTTTCCACAGAAGATTTGGAGGTCCTCTACTTTTATAAGCGAAGTATTTTCTTCCATTAACACGACATGATCAAGCCACCAAACTCGCTGAATTTTTATGCGCTTAACTTTGTCAATGTTGCGGTATAGCTCATACAACTAGCTTATCGTTCCAACTAATTTAATACTCGTTGGCAACGCGTAAGTGATCATAGGTCTTCTGAAGAATTTTTCTCTCAAATGCTCCTAATGCCTTCTCATTACTGTTGGTAATTGATCAAGCTTCTGCACCACACAGCAGGAAGGGCATAATAATAGACTTTTAGAGCAAATTATGTGTCGAAATTAAAACACGAGTAAATTCTGTTTTTGTAACTTTATTGGACAACGTACATCGTACAACGTACTTTCTATTTCTAATAATTGAATGCAAGTTGAATAATTTGTGTATACAAGGTGCCGTTATTTCTTACACACATAAAGTACAGTCACAACTCATTGTCAACAAATTATTCAACCTGCAATATTATTTTGCATATTGTTTCATTATAAAATATTCTGTATGACACGATAACTTAATTTAGAAAGCGCAAAGGGAATGGAACGTAACTAGCATGATGTTTGTTTGTCGAAAGAGGGTTTTATTTCGGATTTACCTACTTGGAACGTACGTGGCAAGAGTGATTCTTCGTTGAGTCTCTATACTCATGTCAATTTTGGTGTTCACGATAGTTCGCATATAAACAGTCTTTCACAACTTCAAACTTGTGATTGTCTTCGAACTTGTGACTAGGTCGCAAGACTTCGTCTCATAAAAAAAATACTCACTGTTATGTTTACATATATTAGGTGTATTAGGCTGCTTCGAAAGTCTATAAAACACATTAGGTTGCTGAAGTCTTTTGGTAAGGGCTCTCGGTGAAGTCTCTTACTAACATATTGGCACAATTGTAACAATCTATTAAAGTCAATGTTTTCACAATAAATAGGTCTTCATAATATTTGCAGAATTCAAGGCAAATTAAATTTTTATAAATATAAATGCTTAATATGTAATATTAAAAGTTAAAAGGAAAAATGAATTAAAAGCAGTTGTGACAATTTTAAAATTTCCTTTTATAGAGTAAGAGAGTAGTGTTGTTTTGAATATAAATTAGAAAATTTAGCAAAAGATTTGTTATATTTTGCCGCATTTCGAAGTGGTGTAACACATATATTGCTCACATTTTAGTCGATGGTACGGTGAGATATGTTCTGTTATAAGAACTTAATATATCGATATAATTATATCATAAACTACTTAATATTTCGCGAAATTCACAATTTTAAATACATCGTTTTTAGTATGATCATTTTCATTTATAAACTTTTTTCTTTATCATATGTATATTGCTTATAGCCACGGTTGCCACTTGAAAATTTTTTTCTGTACCAAAATTGGTTTAAAAAGGTACCATTTCTGTAAAAAAAAGGTCCAAAATTTTTCTATTGTCTTTTTATAAGAAAATACAATTTATATAAAATGTACAAAAAGTATAAAACAATACAATATCCACAATAAAGTTGGGTCGCCGAAAATGTACCATTTTTTGAACATGAGTGCCAGAGTACCAAACGGAAAAAAAAGTACCAATTTTGGTACTAAAGTACCATAAGTGGCAACCGTGCTTATAGCACACTGACACTGTCTTATCACCACCAATGACGATGATTCACCACACAGAAATCTTTCATATAAATGAGCTCATTATCAATAAATCAGTTCATTTAAGTCGGAAATTGACAAATGCAAGCTTTAAAAATAAATTACCCACAAGGTAAATTACCAAAAGTTAAATTCTTTGTCATATACCATATTTCATATGTAAAATGTAAACAAACAACAGCTGAACTGTAAACAAAGGCACTGTGGAAGAAAGTATTTAATAAAATCTCTGTTTTCATGAGTTAAATATGTAATTGATATATGAAATGTATATAAATGATTTAATATATCAATTATATATTTAATTTTTTGTGTGATATATTATTAAGTAAATCTTATAAAAGTTTATAAAAGTTCTATCAGCAGCATGAATAAGTTCATTATAATGAGAACGTGTCCTTGTTAATATAAATGAGCAAGTGCTTAAATGAGATACTCGTAGTGTGAATATGCTATTAGTTACCTTAAAACTGTTTTCAGCCATTTTTGTCAAACAAAAAAAATTGGGAACTAGAGTCACAACAGTTGTATGAAATATACAACCCAACCGATAGTCGTTTAAATTCAACTTCGGCTTAGGTGATCTTCTCAATAATTTTTTGTACTAAGTTTAAGTAGAACAGTAAGTAGTGTTAGAGATACTGAAGCAGTTTTTAGAATGTAGATGATGTGATGGACTGTAGTTAGTAAAAGTTATATGTGAATGCTTCATAATGTGAGAAGTTTTCCGATAAAAAAATTCACAGAAATCCGCTACTGTTGAAATTGCATCAATCAAGTAAATATTATTTAAAACATCAAATCATGTTACTTTTACTAGCACGTGACAAAGCATAGAAAAATCAATTTCACTATCAGCTGATAAAAAAAACAACAATAATAACAACACCAATGGATACACTTAGTGCTGCTGTTACGGCAATGTTATTAACATAAAAGGATACGTACTAAAAGAGCGTGTTGAGTAAAAAACTGTTAAAATTAACCTTCGTTTCTCATTTGCTGTAATTGAAATACGGAGAATTCGCGCATGTGAATATTGAAAAATTTAAGCAAGTGGTGAATTTCATTCAAAATGGGCGGAGTTAAGATTATCTTTTCAACTATCATTTCAAATTATATAAAAAAGTTGTTATTTGTGTGTGTGTTTAGGGTGGTGTGCGGTGGTATGAGCAACATATCCCAGCATTAAATTCCAATAAAAAAGCGACTTTTTGATGTCTCAAATTCAACACTGAAAGCCTTTTTATTTTTTTTCAGTGTTGTATTCTCAGCATATGTGTATGTAGATGTATGGTGGGTTAAACTGAGGAGAATGAGTCTCCGTTATGGCGTGTTATACGTTGTGTATGTACGAGTTAACTTCCTATATGCTCATGTGTGTATTATTTCGTACTTTTCACTTCGTGCGTTAACTTGTAGGTGTGCAGCAGAAGATTTGAGCAAGCAACTCAAATGTGACTTTGCATCCTGACTGGTTAATATAACCGCAGGATTGTATTACGCCGTCATGTGTAGAGTTATATAGTCACATTTATTTCATGTGGGAAGAATGCAAAAAAAGGAAAATGAAGTGGAATAGTGGGAATAAAAAAATCACATACACACAATTAACTATATAATGAAAGGACGAGTATTATTATTCGTATCAGTTTCTGCTGTTATTGTGAACGACGTCAATAAGTTATAATACGAAAAAATATTGGTAAGGTTTTATTGTAAAATGCTTTTAATATAAAACTGTTTTTGTTTTGTTTATTCTGATTATACTTTAATTTAGTACACTGCAACTTAAATTAAATTATTTTATTATATTAAATTATTCACTACATTGAAAAAGAGCGGTGCTTGATAGAGAAAAAACTCTATTTGAATAAAGTATTAGTGTTGCTGTTAAGCTAGACTTACTTTGTATAGGGACAAAGAAGCTTTATTAAATTTTTAGAAGGGTTTTCGAATAACAAAGAAAGAAATAAAGGACAAACACAAAAATTTATTTTTTAATTTTATTGAAATTTGGCTGACCATACAACGCTGTTTCGAGTATTGCCAAGTACTCTTCATCAGTGGTCTTTGGGAATAATCGAATTTTATTTAATTAGTTTATAGTCCGTATATAATTTGTTTGGACTGCAAGTGCCAGGCTTAGAACTCGTGCCTGTCAAATTAGAAACGATGACTAATCGTGTTTATCCACAAGAAGCCAAGGCTGCACAAACTTTCAATGCTCAAGTTCCAGGTTTTATTGTCGAAAACCCTTCTGAAAAAACTCTATACTAAAATATACATGTAAGATAAGGTTTAAGTATAAAAAAATGGATGGAAAATAGATAGTCATATATTATAATTTCCTAAAAGACAACTGCTACGTATCACTTTAATGTACTAGAAATAGACATGTGTAGCAGTACTGTGCCCTGAGAAATCATGTAGTGAAATCTCAAAAATGACTCTAAAATAAAACCTTAAAACTTTATATAAGATCAAGATTTCACTCTTTAAAGCAAAGGATATGTCTCGTCTATATGAAAACGATATAAAAGCTTCCCGAATGAGCAATACGCAAATATACAAAATGGTCAAATTTACTTAATATACAGGTAATACGTAGAATTAACCAAATGTAGACGACCATCGGTACGGTTAATGGGCGTTCTTCGTCGACATGTTTGGACTGGTGCATACCATGAAAGTATTAAAATAAGATGATCAAAATTCGGTATTTTTCGAAGCAATAAAAACATTAAAATAAAACTTTTCTAAAATATAGTTTAAGAATAATCTTACCATTCAATGCATTTTCAGCTTAATCGGCTTACCGGAGTCTCTCCAATGGTCAAGTTTTCCATTTTTTTAAGCGTCTCAAAAACTAGACGCAAAAATAATATTTATTGCACAAAATGTTTATATACAAAATTTTCTTATTATATTCTTTATTTCTAAAAAAATTGTTTATTTTTATTAAACCATATATATTAATTGTAAATAAAAATACAAGCTCAAACAAAAAATGGAAGTGATCCTCTGATTTTTTCTTAAGTTATTTGCCATTTTATGGAATGTTTGTGATATTGAATTTTTGCAAATATATTACTAACTTCAAGCCCATATAATTTTTTTACTACTGTTCAAAAAATTATGGTTCCTTTTTGTTTTTTAAATCTTAAGATATATTTATTAATTATGTGTAAAAAACAATTCAAACTTAATAAACAGTCAACTTTAGTAAATTAAAATTAACAAAAAGTCAATAATTTTTTATAGACTTCCTCACTTCTATCTGCTGTACTCAAAACATATAATAGAATTATTCTATAAAATTTTTGGTACTAACAGTTACAAGCTAAAGGTTTAAAAAAACTGAAAATTGTCTGCGGCACTCTATTTTTATACTTATTTCAGGTGTTAGAAATCACTGGAAAATTATGCAAAAATGACTTGTAGTATATCATATATATGAATGATAAAAAAAAAATAAGTAATAATAATATAAGATTTCATAATTTTGTAATTATTACATTGAGTATTTATTATTATAATTAGATTATATTTCAAAGTTAAAGCAAATCGATTAAAAAAAAATGAAGTTCACAGATTATGTTAAGTTACTCAATCATTATGTTTATTATGTTAAATAATTACTATTTAAAAAAAAAGTGATATGGTTTTAAAGTTCGCCCAATTTTTGGGAAAACTTGATTTCGCAAATAAATTAACATGTTAATTCTCTCAGGATTTCGAATATTTTCTCGCATTAGAAGACAAAAATTAAAGAAAAAAAATCTTTGTATCCTGACTGGAAATAATTTATGCTATATTAGCTATTGAATTATTAGCAGTTATTGTTTGAGATATCTGAGAAACTAATAAGCAGTTCACTCTCATTTCTTTCTCCAAGTTGTATTTTTATATAATCGTATACTAAATAAATATATTGTCTGGAGATGTACGTACATATTTTATGTGGGGGTTGCTGTTGCAATAAGCAAAATGTCTCGAAACTTTTTGTACCTTAGTCATGTAGTACAATTAAGTATAAAAATATATTGAAAAGTTGACCACGCTTGGGGCTATATTTGGATAGATTCAGGTAAACCGATTAGAAATGCATTCAAAAAAAAATTCATCCATAAACTTTAATATAGGAAAATTTCATTGTAAGAATTCTATTGATTCAAAAAATACAGTAGAGGCTCACAAATTAGAACTGTCACAAATTCGAATTGTTCAGATATGAGAATTTTTCGCAAATTCGAACTGCCCAAAAACCAAGTGGTTCTGATTCGCGGGATTAAACTGTACCGAATTTTGGTCCTCTAATTTCAATTCTGCCACACTATGCGGAGTACGCTTTGAATTAGGCATTATTTTACTATTTCTTAAAAATTATTTGTTGCTAATAAAATAATAAATTAATAATAAATTAATTAATAAAATATAATATATTTTATTCAGTACTAACATTACTGTAAAGATATAGAACACAATTATTGAAGAAATTATTATAATATATTTAATAAATAAATATAGTGACACATACCAGTAATAAAAGAATTACAAATAAAAAAATATTTTTTTTATAATTATATTATTATCAGATAAATATTATAGCTTATTTAGAAGAAGCACTTTTTTTCTAATTTCACATATTCTATTCCTACATACATTACTGTGTAGCTTAAGATAAGTTTCAAGTCAATGTCATAATTTTGTGATAAGACCACTCGCATTAGAAAGACAATCGGAAAGTGTGAAATATCCTGGCATTTGAATACAGTTAAAATACACCACAGACAGCAGAGTCTTACATGTAAATATATATAAAGCCATGTGAAAAACCTACCTATATTCATATATAACACACGTGCATTTTTACATACCCGAACTTATCATGATTTTTAAGAAAACTCCTCCCCTTTTCTCTTTCACACATAACAAGCTAAGTTCATACACACACACACAGACATTGGCAAACAATTTCAGCTCTCCAAATAACGGCTCTACTCAAAATTCTAAAGAATCTTATCATTCTTACTGACTATGTATATAAGGAACACATAATGTCGTTAAAGTCAGTTCAATTTAGATGAGAGTCAGTAAATCAACCCCTATCAACATGACATCAACAATCAGCCAAAAAAAGGATATTGTGTGGAATTAAGTGCATACGAACAAAATGAAAATGTATTATCCTTAAACCTAACGCCAGGACAGCGCTTATGTAAAGTATTCGCTGGGTTTTATTTTTTATTCAAGATAAATAAAAAAGGATAATACTTATATATGCATTTTTTTCAGGATTTTAAAGTGTTTGTTGCCACGCCTTTCACTAAAAATAAATAATATAGATTTAGGACATTTTTACGCTGATTTAATATATATTTTATTTGTTATTTATAAAATAAATATTTATAAATATAAATATTTGTGTTATAAATAAATTATACGATTAAATTAATTAAAAAAAAAATATGTTTATATTTGTTATATTGTTAGATATTTTAATATATTTGCAAATTCCTATATGTATATAACTCTTAGTTTACAGTGGGACAAAATTCAAAACAAGTGTTCATATTATTATATTTATATAAATATTAATATTAAATATTAATAAATATTAATATTAAATAATAATAAAAATAAATATTAAATATTAATAGAAGATGGAAAAACGCAGCTTAACACTTATTAACTCTGGATTCCAGGTCATATGGTTATATTTGTCAACTTCATGAGAAATAAACTGACCAGTGCTGTAGGTAATCATTTGGAAGAGTTAAAAAATCTGGTCATGTTTGTGTTTTTTTGTATTGAAATTTTTAGTTAACCTGGGAAAGCTCAACGATATGCAGGCATCTGTTTGCAAGTTGATTGAGTTCTATTCAGCAAATATCCAGCACTCTCATTAAGATGACCGGTGGAGATATCAGTCTATCAGTAGTAGGTCAACTTTAGTATAATAATGAGATTGTAGAGCCAATTGTTGAAATAATATTTCATATAGTGTAAGCGTCAGGGTAGTCTGAATATCGTCGAGGTATTCCAGCTAATCCTAAAAAATGTTGTGGGAAAAAAGTTCAATTTATTTCAATAAATATAATTGAAAATTGACTTTTTAAAAGTTTTGCATTTATATATAATCCTGTAAATAACAACTTAAGTGAACTCTTAAGAACACCGGTATAACCTGACCTGACCTATATCTTAAATATATAGCTGATTAGGAAACCATGCTTGAAGATTGTATCGTCCACTTAATGATTCTTGTCGCAGTTGTGGAAAGGATGACGATGACAGTTCGTCACAACTGTTTTGTTCCTGGCCAGGATATGCGGGGCTTCCTTTTTTTAGAATCTTCCCCAACTTCTTACTTAAGGATACGCTACAATCTCCGCAGATTCAATGAAAACATTGCACGCCAAGCTCTGAGGTGAAATCCTTAAGGCAGCCATCAACCTGGAGCTTCAGCTAAAACTTGGAGGAGGACAATTGAGAAAGAGCTAAGAGAAGCCAATTATTCCTGAAATAATATTTGCTGCAAATCAAATAGTAGAATCCGATATAAAAGGATGGTAGAGGCCCTATGCTCCACTGGGAGATGGAGATAAGAGAGAGACAGCGTCAACACACATCGTCCCTCTAAAGAGCATTTTAAGCTTTGCTAAAGGTTTGAGGTTGCTTTTATATGTCTGAGTTTTTTATATGGTAATACAATGGGTCAATAAACTTAAGTGAACTCTTAAGAACACCGGTATAACTCGACTTGAACTATATCTTAAATATATTTTTTTTTGCAATATTTCACTACATTTAAAGCATTGAAATATTTAAAAAATACTTATGATATTAGCTAACAACAATTACACAAAAGTTCAAATATATTTCTTATATCTAAAACGTAGCCAACTTCCATAACTCGAACTTTCTATAACTCGAACTAAATATAGTGCAACAGGTTTTATAGAGCAAATTACATCCAATAATAAAAAAAATATTTAACTCGAAGTCACGATAAGTGGAACCTTTCCTTTTGAAAATGGTACTTCGAGTTTTGAAGGTTTGAATGTGTATTTATATATAAAAATATATCTTTATATATATGTATATGACATGGATAATTAGTGATTATCACTTAAAGAAACGAGCAAAATCGCAAAGTCTAATCAAGTCCAAAGGACGTTTAAAGTAACTTTACTTTATATGCAGCTTATTTCAACTAATCGACTTAAAAGCAATAAATATATTCTCAATTCTTAAGGTCCTTTTTTAGAGAGGCTTTAAGGATAAACAAGAATTTAATAAGGATAATAATAAGAACTTGATTGCTAATTTTTTTCAAATTTTCACAAATGAAATAAAGCCTTGTCATACAGACAATCATTTCATAATTGTTAATTTGCTATCTTTTTTATTATTTTGGAGCGTTCATTTGTGTCTTAATTTAAAAGACAATAAAAAGATGTTTGCTCCTAAAAGACCCATATTATCGAGGGACGCAATGCCTCGTCTTCGTTGCCAAACATAAATTGAATTTTTCTTTTTCCCCTCATACTCAATTTCTGAATTTACATTAAAAGCAGGAATTCCAAAACTCATATCTCCAAAAAATGGTCAGTTTTAAACATGACCATGATAACATGGTCCCTGCTACAAAGAAACTTTATTTTGTTCTAGAGAGAATAGACTACTTAACAGCGAAACCATATTTAAAATTTCTCTCTTAAAAGTTGTATAATGATTGGAAAGTTTCATTTGATTTGTTTTAGTAATCTCTGTTCCTGAGTTCTTGACAAGTTCACAATATTCCACAGAAAGTCGACTACCATATAACTCAAATCAATCATAAGTCCTGAATATTAATGAAGTGTAAGTAGAGGAGTATGGAAACAAGTAGTGCCTAAATGCACTACCATATAAAATAGACACAATCTATTAAAAATTTTAAAAGGAAAAAGGTTCTATGGAAATCAGAATTATTAAGTAGACATGACAAACTCGGAACATTAAACGCAGTATTATAGTAATCAAATACATACGTAAGTATATATATAAGTTAAAGCTTATGTTTCAATGGCCTGCATTTCCGTCTGAAAAAGTTGTTTAATACGCAACCATTCGAATTGATGTTTGAAATTTTGGTATGTTCTCGAACTTTTTTATTGTTTTATAAATCCAATCATTTCTTTAACTACATATAAGAAGTACGTCAAACAATAATAGATTTTGTTATGCAATCGTCATTGGCACGACGTAATAACCTAAGAGATCCTAAAACAAACCACTTTTAAGAATAGTAGATTTTATTTGTATGTTATTATGATTAAAATAGATAATGTTACACTGCGACTAATGAGGTAGCTCTATTTTTCGGTTCCTCAAAAGAATCTTAGAGAAATTAACGTTACACTATAACCTAATTATATCTTTTGTTTCAAAATTCAGTCCTCTTTCACTTCATATGGGTGTAATATGACAAACGAATGATACGAGCAGAGAAGATGGTAAGATGTTTCATTCTACAGTTCATAAAATCGGTACAGAAACATGTTTTGGGGAAGAAACCGAGTGAATTATTTGAGTTCAGAAAAATTTAAACAGGCAAGTCTTTTATGCGGAAAGTTTTGTTTTCGACTCGTATAACTTGGAGTTACATTGCTTTAAGGCCTTGAAGTTAGAACCTAAGGGTATCTTGAGTGTTTTCTGGACTATATATATTTAATTATATCTATGAATAAAGTATTGTAAGTTTCTAAATAGAGTGAATATATATTTTTTTTTGAAAAAAAAAATTTTTAATATTATTCCACTGTTCTAAAAAGGCAATTTTGACACCTCAATAATAAACACAGGAGCGTATTCGATATAAATTCATATATATAATTATATATATATAACAAATGTTCATACATTTTGAAGACGGCACCGTAACTGACTTCAAAGCTAATAATCCTACCAGCTACAACTGAAACACAATCAAACGGTATAAAGCGAATAAAACAAGATTTCATATATTTACAGAGAAACCGGAGACATTGACCGAAGAGCAGCAAAACCCAAATTTTCACCCAATACATTCATGAAGGCGACGGCATACACCCACACAGACACACATTAAATCAACAGCGTTCTGTTACAAAAATTGATATGTGCATTGGCATACAAATGCAAAAAATAGGAAATAGGGGAAAGGGGAACCAGCAATGAGCGCCAAAGCTCACACAATCACTGACACGAATGATGATACTCCTAATGTGTACAGTGTTGTAAGTGGTTGAATGTAATACGTTGGCATATATACACACAGCTACATGTATACGTAGAGTTTCACAGTATGTGCTTGTTTTTGTATGTATGTGTGAATAAGTGACTACGTTTGCTGCTATTTATGAAATACATAGTGTACGCACCATACACACACTGGCAGTAGCTTTTATCATTCTTGACATTTTGTGGTGAATTGTCTAAAGCCACAAGGATATGTCAGTGCACGGGCAACGATACGCTGTGAAACGTAACGAACGATACTTTCGCAACTGAAATGGTGGACGGCATTGAAAAGCGCGGCAGGAAGCCTCATCTTGTTGTAATCGCATCAAATGATGAAGAGAGCAGGACGTTTTCCGGTTGGCTTAACATTTTGATGGCGCCAGCTGGTGGGTGCAACTAGATTTAGGGCGAACTTTACAACACTTTGTGGGGCTGTGCACATAATATTTATATTTTTTAATAAATTTTTCTTTTTTTTGATGCCGCATTCTATTTTTTTCGCGTTTTTTGTTTTCGTAAGGGTTCGTAAAGGGATGAAACGTTATTTTGTAGCTTTTCGAAATTTTTAAAAATTTCTCAACGGTTACCTTTTTGCTGTTATATATTTTTTATGTACATGAAGAAAAGGCAGATTTTATACTGATTGTGGTTGCGGTGCCTGCCTGGCTCTGCTGTTGATTGCATTGATGCTGTTGATGAATGTTGTTGCTACTGTTATTGTTGTTGTTGGTGTTGTTGGAGTTGTTGGAGTTGGTGGTGGTGGTGGTGGTGGTAAAAGTGTTGGCTGTAAAGTGCTGGTGGTGGTGGTGGTGATAGTGTTGATAGCAGTAAACTCGTTAGTGGTAGTCACTTATTAACTGTGGTGTGGGTGCTTTAAAGGGTGTGGGTTTGGCTTTTATTTGCTGGCACGGCTTTGGTTCGCTTTTCATGCTTTTTTTTTTTTTTGTACTTTGCTTTTAACTTATTTGAGTGTATTTCTTCTTGATGCTACTTGCTATTGCCACTGCCGCCGCTGCTGCATCTGCCAAATTGACTGCAAAAAGGACTCTTGAAGCTACACTTTCGTAATTGGTGATCTCTGTAGCAATTCACAAATCGGAACGGTAACAACGTACGTTAGAGCGCGTGTCTGTTTCTAAAGTTTCTCAACACTTCGAAATAATTCCAAATAGCGACGGTCAAATAGAAGAATATATTTCACATCTGAGTTGACGAATAATATTTAAATGAACATTAAGTTAATAATATTTTAAGGGATATTTAATTTTTAAATAAATAATATGTTATTAATTCACAACATTTAATAAAAGCTTTCACCCAATAACTTACCAAAATAATATTAAATAAAAAAAGTAATTATATGTTCATATAAAAAATAATAACAATTGATTAAAAAAGTATTAAACTTAAAAAAAAGATTTAAAAAAAATCAAGAAAATTAAATATTTAATAAACAACAATAAAAAATAATTTAAAAAAATTATAATTAAAAAAAAAGTTTGAAAAATTAAAAAAATTAATTGCTTAACTAAAAAGTTACCAAAATAACAGCAAATAAGAAATTTAATAATTTTTTGATATAAACAATTATAAGAGCTACTTAAAAAATAATAACTAAGAAAAAAAATTTATAAAACATATTGAAGAAATTAACGTTTCAACTAAAAACTTGCCTACTAAAAACACAGCAAACCAATTATCAAAAAATATTAATTAAAACACTATTAAAAAAATTTGAAAAAAATATTAAAATTGAAACTAAAATCTCTAAGAATCAATATATATTGTTATTAAAGTAACTTCAAACTGAAAATGCAATAAAAACTGCTTTAAATATTTGAGAAAAATTTACCAATACTATGTATTACATATACAATTTATATATTTATGTATTTAATTATTAAAAACTTACAAAAATAATAGAAGAAATAAAGTAGGTATGTAATCAAAATTGGTTTAAAAAATTAAAATTGAAACCAACATAAATAAAATTACACATTTAAAATTATAAAGAATATAAATAAAAATAAATTAAATTAATTAAAGTTAGCTCAAAAATTATCATTGAACGAAATAATATAATTATTAAAGTAAATAACGCACAAAACTTAACTAAAAGTTTATATAAATAATATAATAAATAAATTATCTGAAAATAGTAGAGATAAAAACTGTTTGTAAAATAAAAACTTAAAAAAAATTAATCAAACAGTATGTATTACATAAAATATATACATATTTCATAAATAAAAATAAATTAAAATTTAAAATAAAATTAAGGATAAAAAATTCAAGTGGAAATTTAAAATTTAAAAAAAAAATTTTTATCATAAAAAAAAAATTAAAATTTATGCGTTATTATAAGCACATAAATATGTTCATTAAGTAATAAATTGAAACATGTTTATGAATTATTTGAATTTAATATTAAATTTAATATAATATAATGGAGACAAAAATACGTAATTAAAAATAATAAAAAGAAAATATGTATAGGCATATTAATATATAGGAGCTTATACCAGGAACTTGACTTTAAAAATATATGAAAAAAATTTAAGTGCATAAAACTGTGTTAAAAGAAATCAAAAAAATTTAATATATCAATTCTTTAAAACTGTTTAATATTAAAAAAAATTTCAACCTGGATACTTTAGGGTTCAAATATTTCCATCAACGGAAAATGGGAACAGGTGATTATATTGTTTTGTTAACATTATGTACTGAACTATTCAAGTCAAATATTGATAATATAACTGTATTTGCTTAAAGAGTTTTTGTGGTGAGGCCATCTATTGATTATTACATGTGTCGATTAATCTGGTGCTTCACTTAAGTAACTCCAACATATTATAACATTTACAGAAATAGAATTTCTTTTGTATGATATGAAAACCTTGAAGATGTATTTTGGATCACCTCTTGTTACATTTTTGATTAGTAAATTAATTTTAGAGAGAAGCTCAAAATCGTAACGTTTAAATCGGGTAGACACAAACAGTGATTGATAGTTCAAATGAGCCTTTTAGCAAAAACATTGCCTAAAAATATCGATCAAAGAGACAATCTTAATGGTTATCCGCTTTTGTCCTCATGGTCGATTTTAAACTTCTTATAAGTGGTAAGTGGTATATGTTAGACCACTTATAAATTCTGCCAGGCGCTATGTTCTCGATATTCCTTTCAATGCGTAACATGTAGGGTAGTTTAAAATTTTGTTTTGGATCTTATATCTGAGTACCTTTTAATTGTATAGGTATTGCATATACAATTTATATTTTGTTAGCATTCATAGGTATTGCAAGTTAATTAAGTTTGGCGAATACTTCTTAAAATACACTTTATGTGAAATCTGTCGAATTTATTCATCCAGACCGTTTTGAACATATAATTATTTGTTGTGGATGCCCGATATGCTAGATTTCATTTTGGACTGAAACAGGGGCAGATAATCTATACAATGAGTACTGGCATAGCTATATTGATTCAACTGCCAAAACTGACCAACAAAACATTTGTAAAGAGTCTCCTAATTGTTACTCCTTGATCATGTTACTAATATTATAGTATATACATATTATATGTTAGTTATAAATAGATTAAAGATAAACGACTACTAAACTATATACGTTTCAATTCAACTGATTAATATTATAGAAAAATGTTAATTTCATTTTCGTATTAACACCAATTTAATTAAATTTTAATTAATATTATAAACAATCAATCCAAAACTATATCTTCTATAAATAGGGTATGGGTATGTAATATTGTATGTAGGATAATAATATATCAGAATTATATTAACCTCATCATTAATAATTGCAAAATATATATAATATAATATAATGAATAATAATATATTGCTTGAAAAGGTGATCTACTCACATTTTTATTCAGAATGTAAGATACTTGGCTCTATTTTTATAAAATAGCCGTCTTAAAATAACTAGTAATATTGCTTTAGTTGTAAATAATTTAGTTTTTACTAAATTAGCCGTAATTTTTTCTTTAAGAGTTGTAAAAAAGACAGTTTGAGCTCTGGTTGCAAAAAACTGGCATCACTTTTAAAATATGTTAAATGCTGTTTTTTGACATATGTTTTAGTTGTGTGACATACAATAAGAAATATAAGAATTGTTAAAACTATTATTGTTTTGATATATTGCAATTTGTTATTAGATCTGCTCACATGATTTTATCGGATGACTTTTATCGGATTAATCTTTAAATTTGGCTACACTGAAATTTAAGATGCAAAATTTGTTGCGAGTAAAACCTAACTCTGAAGGTTATAAGAGCATTGTTGTTGCTTCACATGTCACCCTTCGTGAGTTGCGAGTATTCTTTTTGCTACTCTGAACAAAAAAAATACGGCTAATGTTAATGATTTGAAGAAATACTTACCGATGTTGCTTTATAGTACTTTATACTACTGTATATGTAAGATATATTTAATATAATTTGTACTAAATTGCATTAGTTTAATTATACATTTTATAATTTTTTTTTTTGAAATTTTCGGAAAGCAACATAATTTTTAATCACATATGTAGAAAATCCATTGCAATCCAAAAACTAAGTTTTATGATCTTGATTTCTTAATGTTATTAAAGAACCGTATGTATATCACATATTCATAAACATATTTATACATATTCTTATTCATTATATATTTTGAAAGACACTACATAGAACAGTTACATCGATTTTCAAAAGTTCTTGTCAATTTTTTCAATTAGAAAAAGCTGTCAGTGAATTTTTATCAAAAATATTAAAAGTATCATTTAATAACAACAACAACGTATTTACTAAATATAGCTCCATTTTACTATTTTTACTCTCTTTCAAGTTTCCCTTTTTTCTCTCTTCTAAGCTTCAAGAAAAACCTATTTCGTGATGTGTCTACGAAGAAACTAGTTCGATGATGATAAAATGAATTTTTGAATTTTAAATGAGTTCTTTTCATTTTATTAATGAGTTCGATCAATATTTTATAATATGTAAAAATAGAAAAAGAATTACTAATACAGTTGGTTAAACTTTTGAATGTACAATGGAAATAATTTGCTAGACCTCACCTCTTCTTCTCAAAGTTTAAAGGCACCTGAGTGTAATTAATTTTGTAGGCGCCAGTGCAATAGATTTTATCCCAATCTTTCATAGCTTAAGGTAATCGCAATTGGTATAAAGATTTGTTAAACGCGGTAAAGACTGGACAACAAGTTTAGTTTAATAGACACTACGTCAAAATTTTGTGGCTAAGAACATTAAACTTGTTGGTATCGTCATGGGTGGAGTTTGTTCAAACTGTCAAATCTTAATAGCGGTTATAATGATTTATTTTTTTTGCTAATTTAGTAAATGATTATAATTTGGATTATGTCTCGTGCTCTCGGAGCTTAGGGACATACAATTGAATAATAACAAAAAGTTATGGGAATTGTTGAAGTGACTTACTAACACCCGGCTTGGGGCACTCAACTTGATGGATTGGTGGGACGTTTTTTGAAGGCAGTCAAAATTTTACGACGTATATAGTGATATACTCTTCTGCTGATTTAGTGAACGACTTAGAATTTGGGGGACCCAAATTAATGACATTGGATCGTAGTTAGGAATAATGAACTGATTTGTTAATGACTGGCAAATATCGAATACAAGTTGCATTGATGATAATGATGATGGAGGTTTGATTGATTTGTTTATATATATCGTGACTTAAGTTTTGTGAAAAGAAAGAGAAAGCTAAGTTTATTATTTTGTTGAACATACATACAGACACACACATCTTTTCTAACTGTTAAAAAATAAAATACTCATTTTAGAAGGGATTAATTGGGATTATACAGAAAATTAGTTTTTCTCTGCGAATAAAACCGAAATACAAAATATTTACTTTGTAATTATGTCCTCACGGTACCTTCAGCAAATGGTAAGACAACGGTGTGAATATGTATGTGTATATGTTGGCAATTATGTATTGTCAACAGATTCTAAACTGTTGTCCTTTTGACAGCTAAGCGAGAAGTCTATACAGCAGAAAAAGTAAACAAACGCTCTCCTGCATCCCAAATATGCAACATCACATATTTTACGGGCGCTTTGCCCAAAACAACCTTCACACGTGCGACGTAGGCTTTCCGCAGGATTTGTAGATCTTGTTTTTGAGTACATTTTTTGACGTTACTGCGCTTGTGACACGAAACAAAAGCAACTATTTGTGCTGAAGTTTACAGGCGATTTTGTAATTGTTGATGGGCTCAAGGACTGGTCACAGTTTCAAGTGTTTGATGGATGCACTTACCAACAAAACCTTAACAACAGCACTTCGCTTCATAATCCTCGCAGTTCTTTAAAAAGCTTGTCAAAACTCAAAACCCTGAACTGAAAGAACTGAAAATGCCGCTTTATTTACATTACAACGAGTACTGTTGGCAATATTTAGATTATTGACACTGTTTAGCTTACTTAGAGTACTGCATGAATACCGTGAAGGGCGGAAGGGCGGAAGACATTTAACATATTGTGGTGACTGCATAAGTGAGACGCGTGCTGCCAATTTTCACACCCTTCTCTTGGGTAATCAATTGTCCGTTTCGGTGTCAATCTGTAGTTGTGATCTTAATTCAAACGTAAATCCATCTAAACATATGAAAACGAATACCTACTACTGGGCTACTGTTTAGAGGGATGCGTCCTGGCAGTCCTTTTGCCACACGATGTTGTTGCGGCACAAGGATTTTTAAAATATTTTAAATATGCTACGCGTTATTGTTTTTATTGTTTTTGCATATTTTTATAAAAAAATGTTTTCTTAAAAATTTTGAAATCACGTGATTGTTTTAAAATTTTATTTATTTTTTTAAGAAACAACGCATTGCGAATATTTTGTGTGTTTTTTTAATTTATTCACACAATGTGAGAAACACTTTATAAAACAACCTTAAGAGTTTTAAAATAATTCAAAAGTTCACACGATTGATGAAAAGTAATCTCATTTTATATATATAATTTCATATTTGTTATTTGACTAATTTTGTTATAAATCGCTGGTTAGTCTTTCATTTTTCTTTACAATATATTTTTTTTTTCAAAAATTTTCTTATCTGCATGCGAATATTATAGGGAATAAATATTAACTATTATCATTGTTTGTGTGTTTTAGTGATAATAGTTAATAATGTTGTATTAAAAAAGCACACTAACCTCCGACTTATGTATAGTACATTAATGAGTTGATTAGCCAACCATCGACCAAAGACCAGCTCTTCATATAATAGTTAAAGAACTAAGTCTTCATTGACTGTGAACAAGCTTTCTATACCTTTAAGAGCAACTATATCCAACAGCAGCTTAGCGAAACCATATATATACCAAATACCCATTGTGCATATAATAGTGAAAGAACTAAATATTCATTGGCTACGAAGAAGCTTACGAGACTTTCAAGACATATTATATGTCCTGCAGCAGCTCACTTTAAGAGAAATATAAATATTTAATATATTAAATATTAATATATAGATTGCTAGTATTTTAAAAATATATAATTATGATAACATACTATGACATGTCAGTACGTAAATAATTTAATATGGGAAAGTATACCTATGCGACGATGCCCCCCTCCGAGAAAACGCGGCTGAAGTAATATTTTAAAATAATAGGAGAGAAAATTGCGCGTTTAAATAATGTTGTTCGATAGCGATGACGAAGCAGTTTGAAATTCATGATTTGAGAATCCTTTTTCTATTTTTCGGAAACGACTTTATAATAGATATTGAACAGAATTTAGTGCTAATTTACATGTACATTTAGTGCTAATGTATATTAATAGTGTTAAAATTAATACGTGGATATGCATGCGAATTAAAATCATTACTACAGATTGAAACCTAAACCGACAATTGAATACTAAGGGAACTTTGTGTTATGAAACTACTGGTCAGCTACGAAAGTCTAGATGAAAAAACCCTATCTAGACGTGTACGAACGAAGCTTTGCCTAAAGACAATTAAAATTAATCTTATTAATTAAAGATTAATTAATTAGATCTAATAAGTAACAAAATAAAATTCGAAAAAAAAATCCTTCAACACTTTACAACAATGTACATATATATATAATATACTCTGAGCAAATCTGTTATGAGACTGCTTCTGTAAACTCAGAAGAATATAATACGAGTCTATACTTTGACCAAAAGCAGAAAGGGGAATGACAATGAAACAAGAAATCAGGTGAACGTGGAGGTCAGTAAAAATCCATTTCTTGATATATAGCAACCTGGGAAGAATGGCTTCAAAAGATCATTTGTGGCAAGAACTGTATGAAATGGTGTGCATATCATTTTCACAGACAATTTGCAGTTTTAATATTTGAAAAGTTCTTAGTACTAAGTTTATTGCTTTGTACAATACAATAATGTAGTAGTATAATAACTTCTTCGACAATCTGTATTAGTAGATCATGTTTAAATACTGTCAGCGAGCTATGTTACTATTACTATTATTACTTGAATAGCTAAGAACTCTGGGGTTTATGTGTTTATGAGGTAGATATTTCATAATATCTTCATATCACATAATGTATAATACTTGTAGAATAATGAATTTATATTTGAAATCAATTAAAAAATTTTATAAGCTTAATTATTTTATGCTTTAAAAACAACAAAAGTATATAATAATTTAATTGAATATTAATATTGGACATATATACGTTCCGAAAATTTTTTCGTCAGTGGATGTAAAGAATTAACAGTAATGAAAAAATTATAATATATATGTTATTAATATTATTGTTAAGGGATGTGGCATTGTGACCGTCGAGTCTATTGTGCCCGCTTTTGGTTTTTAGTAGGTCTCTAAGCTTTGTTGCGTTTTATTGCATCTTCCGTAAGAATATACATTCATAGGAATCTATTCTGTTTACTGTATTAACTCAGAGAATTCTAACAGCACAAACGTGGCTGACTCCTCATTCTCTTTGTAGAATATGCAGTTTGCATCCGTATGTATATACAGTCTCTTGAGGTGATATTTTAGTTTCAATGCCCTATTAGGATTCTTATGATGATTCTAAGCTTTTCTTTTGATAAGTTCATAAGATCCTGGTATCTCTTATTGTCATAGGTATCAATAAATGATTTGGATTGTATTAATCCTGGTACATTGACCCAGTAATACTTTATGCTCTGGTTCTGCTTAATTTTTATGAGCGAAAGGAGCATACTATGTCCTAATCTACAGAAAGTATATATATGTTTTCTTAATACGAAACTCTGTACTAATGTAAAGAAACTAAAATGTTTCTATTATTAAAGAAAAAAAAAAACAAAAAAATTTTTTTATTGTTATAATGTTATTATAATTTTAAAAAATATATTAAATAGTTTTTTTATGAATATATAAGTATAATAAATTTTATTCAAATTATAATTTAATTATAATTTTATTTATTTTTTTAGGAGATCGCCTGCTGGATATACCCTGCAAAGTGTGTGGTGATCGCAGTTCTGGAAAACATTATGGCATTTATAGTTGCGATGGTGAGTTTTCACAAAATACATAAATAATTAGGAAATAAAAAATATATAATGCATATTTTATATATGAAATAATATATATTAATTTAAATCCCTTCAAGTTTAATAAAATATCACATGCTTCACTATTTGTTTAAAAAAAAATGAGTGATAGATGAAAATATACTTCAAATTAGTGCAGTTAATATTATTCAAATTTTTTGAAAACCGAAGTTCTCCGATTATTCGATTAATCGGATTTCAACGACTAATATTACTACAAGTATTCCCAAAAAATATTTGTGTGATTTACGTTCGTTTACATTTTTTGCTCTTGATTTAAGTTTTGCTTACGAAGTCTACGAATAATTTCCAAATATTCAAAAAAAAAATTTTATTTGTAAAAAATCCTTCTAATCTCTTTGGAACTCATTTATACAAAATGAGATCCATTGCGCGAGTGAGGATCTCATTTGTACAAAATCATTGATTTGGGCATCAGATTTTGTTTGCAAATATTATTCATTTGTTTCTCATTAATGACTTTTGGCCTAAATCAGTTATTTGAGGACAGTGTAAACGCTATATTAGTATTGATATGTATTGCGATTTAACTAAGTGTGACGAACAGAGAAAAATACTCAATTGTGAATTCATATCTTATATGACACCTGGGGAATTTAATTATTTAGGTTGTTTTTAACATATAATAATTTCTTATGTAAACTCTATATTTCATATATCATTTTGAAATGAATGATAAGTTAGTATACAAACAGCGACAGACGGACTTATTAATGTTTAGTTAAGTTCCCTAACTGTTTATCCTTCACGATGAATATATTACAGAAATACTGGTGTATTGGTGTTTATGAATTCCAACCCAATTGATAAATATTTTAGCAAAATTGAATTTTCATAGAAGCATTACATTAAATTTCTTTTTAATTCCATTGATATTGTCTTCTAGAAATAGACAAAACTGTAATATACTTTAGTAGTATAGTACAAAAATTATCAGACTTTAAGAACTTATTATAAAAACATTTATAATTATGTTGAAACTATTTAAGCCAGGTGTACTTGAGCACTTTTACTCTTTATTAACTCGAGGTATCTCTCTCTACGACTTGACTAGATTATTGTTTATAACTTCATCAAACTAAACAATAATTGACCTAAGATCTGCATACCTCCCCTAGAAGCCCCTTAACATTCTGAGTTAACGCGGTGTTGGTAAGTCTGTCAGTTTTCGCAAATAATTTCAGGGCTCTATACTTTATGTTTTTTTTTATGGGATCAATCTTGATGTCCCTGAGGATGTCATTCGTCCTTATGTACCATGGTACCTTGAAAAGTCTTCTCAGAGCAGGGCTTTGTGCAATTTCTAGCTAGCGAATAGTAGTGTTTGAAGCTTTACTAAACGCTACACATTTATATAGAAGTGACGGACGAATTATTTGGTTATATAACAGCTTCCTATTCTAAGCATTGAGATTTTCATTTCTGAATATCGGTTGGAGGTGATGAATAATTATAATTTATAGCATATATTGATTGCTAGAAAAGATCATTTATTCGCTTCTCTTTATCTAGAATATTAGGTACTTGGCTCTATTGTCATAAAATAAATGTTTTGAAATAACTTGTGAAATCGCTTTAGTAATAAGTAATGTGATTGATATAACAATATGGAATAATAGCAAGAACATGTATGTATTTTGCTATGATAATCCATTCAATGCAAATGGTTTAAAATAATACCCAACTCTGCTATTTTATAGTGCTGCATACGTGCACTATTCTTAGTTTTCACATGACAATAAACTTGAAAGGCGGACAATGTGTAATGTAAGAGTGGATTTCGTTTAATATTATAAGTAACTAGTTGTCATATAAGACATCACTTAATACATATTGCTTGGGAACTTAGTATGTGAAACGAAATTAAATTAATCAATACTTTAAACATATAGAAGATTTTATGATATTTATGTAGTTGGAGGTATTTTTTTTAAGGTACAGTTGTCTTAAAATAAAAAACAACTTATCAGTCACATATAAAAGAAATCCACTCAAATTCTTATCGAATGAATTAAATGTTTGAATATTGTCTAAGATTATAAATCAACCTCAAGGTACCTCAAGAACACAAGAAATATCTACATATACATATTTATGGTTACTTGGAGAGCCTATGGGTCAACTGTAATCACATATAACACCTTTAAACTATATATGTATTTTAAGTATATTTTACATAGAGTACTTTTTATCCACTCAATATTACAACCAATTAAAATGAATGAGTTTATATAATTTATTTTTTAAAGTATGTTTCGGATACAATTAACAGAGACAAAGAAGCTGCACAGTACCAAATTAGGTAAATATGAGGTATGATTGACAGATGGAATTCAATTTTTACCCAAATAGTCGGTCGCAAGAGTAAATCTATAAGAGCAATGTTCAATCAACAATCAAGATGTGGGATACAGAGTTTTTGATGGCCCTGTTGATTAATCAAATTGCGATTAACTGATTTATTTGAAATTGACCATATTTCAGTTTCTTAAATTTCAATTAAAATTTTAGACAATCTTTAACATACCTATACGCAGTGGTGATTGAATCTGCGTTGGTTCTATTTTGGATTTGTTAACATATGGACGAATCACGTAATTTTTCAGATTCATTTTTATACCGCGCACATTACTTATAATTAGGGAGTTCAAAACAAACAATCATTACTATAAATTTGGATCATTAACTCAGGTTTTTTAGTTATCCTTTTATTAAAACAATATAAGAGATTTTCGTTTGACTCTCAATTTCGTATCCATACTGACTCTTCCTTGATCCTATTTCAGTTTGCCACTTCAAATTTCTTCTTCTATTTTACAAATTATAGAGTTTCTAACTTGAATTCGAGACTTACTATCAAATTTAAATTAAAAATAAAGCTGTATTATATTAAAATTTTCAGGATGTTCCGGTTTTTTTAAACGCAGCATACATCGCAATCGTATTTATACATGCAAAGCAACTGGAGAGCTAAAAGGACGTTGTCCTGTTGATAAGACGCATCGAAATCAGTGCCGGGCTTGTCGCTTAGCCAAATGCTTTCAATCAGCTATGAACAAAGATGGTGAGTCCACAAAAAACTTAATATAATTAATTAATTATTATATATATATATTTTTTTTAAGTTCCAACCACAGGGGAATAAAAATTTTTTGTTTCAAATTTTTGCTTAAAAATTAGTTCATTTTAAGCTTTAACTCTAAAAATATTATTTATTTTTTAATTTTATAATTTTTTTATGTTCAAATGTCTTCTTTAAAATATGTATATTTATATATGTATATTTATTCACGTTGTTATTAAACTCATTTTTTAACAGCACAAAAGAAGGAGAAGAAAAAGATGCAGAAGAACAGTCTTAAAATTTAGAGTGCAAAGTCTATTAATTATCATTTTCAAAAAGAAGAGATTCCTGCATAAATTTCAAGTATTTTTAAGTACTTTGAAGTAAAATTCCAAAAAATTTAGATAAAATTTATGAAAATCTGCAACTCGAAGTAAAATTAGTTTAAAGGGAATAAGAAGTCATCACCACTAAAAATTGCTTTTATTTATTTTAAAATATTCTCGAAATTCAAATTTTATAGTTCACTGGACAAACTTGGATACAGCAAAAAAAAAAAAAGATTTTTCAAGAACAATAAATCATTTTTCCATTCTAAAGAAACCACAAAATGCAACTACATAAATAAATAAATATTGTATAAATATGAATTTTGTTTTATCTTTATCGATGCGATAAGAGCACCATATACCGCTTTATATGATGCTATCTGAAATACTGTAGTGTACTTATTGTTCCTTGACATTCGAATAGACAATAAGATTGTCGTAAAACAAAATCAAAAACTAGAGAATAATTCGAGGCAAAATATAGTAGCCAGTAGGGGCTATTTATAAGACTGGGTACAAAATTCTCTTCTATAAACTCTTGTTATATACAATCTTAAACCAGGACGTCAAAAAACATGCAGGAGGCTTATGTAGTTGGTTTGTACGAAGAAACAATTCCAAATGCAAGAAGCTCTAAAACTGCTAATGAAGTAATTAATATAAAATGCAAAAGTATCTACCAGGAATAGAAATCATTCTGAAAAGTTCAAATGTATGGTATAGGCTTTGAGTTTATCAACAAGGTTAAATATCTGGCAGCCTGAAGAGATATACAGGACCATTATCCCTTCTATAACAACTGCATAACATTATTAATATATAAATAAGAGATCTGCAGAAATATTATTTCTTTTGTAACATCTCCTTGACATTAACAGGATATAAAAATTTACAGGACCATTAATCCCTTCTATAACAACTGCATAACATTAGTAAAATATAAATAAGAGATCTGGAGAACTATTATTTCTTTTGTAACATCTCCTTGACATTAACAGGATATAAAAATTTACAGGACCATTATACTTTCTATAAGATCTGCATAATGTTAGCAAATTATAAGAAAGAGTTCTACAAGATCATTTGAGTATATTGGGTACAGTATTTGATGGCCTATTTTTTGACATTTATATAAAAAAAAAATGAAAGTTTGCACACATATTCAAAACTAACTCTGGAGAAGATATACTAGAACCATTTAACTAAAAATTCGTGCTCACGTGCAATATTTCAACTGTATTTCATATACAGCTTCTTACTATTAAAACCTGTATTCGCAAATATCAGAGGAAATAAATGGACAAAAATCAATATAATTTAAATAGCCAAGCGGAAGTCTTCCGAGAAATACGAAAAACAAACCAGTGCCGTAAGATCATTCTCCATCAATATAATGTGAGTGCTCACACATCTCTTCTAACAACCGTCTACGACTATTTGAAGATTCAAAAAATGACACATCGAATTGAAGGATCATCTGCCTGATTTGGTGCAGTCCTGGTTTGGCACATAATGACTTCTTGTTCCTAAATGTCAAGAATAAATTGCAAGGACAACGGTTTTTGTCGACGGAAGTTTTAACAAAAGCATTTGTTACATTTAAAAACCATGTTTTGGTGGTGTCTGAAGAAGATTGGAAAAAATGCTTTGCCAAGTGGTTCGAATGCATATAAAAGTGTATTAATCATGAAGAAGAATACTTCTAGAAACAATAAAGCAATTTTCAACGACAAGTTAGTATTTTTTCATTATTATTTGGATTAATATATAAATAGTAAACCTCGTCACATATGAATTTGCAAGATAATCATAAAGAGAAAATGTGACCTAAAAATCGACGATTAGTTCTGTTTTTTCTGTTATCTATTGATAGTGATGCCAGTTTCAATGGGAATAATTCAATTCATTAATTACCATTCAAATCAATTTAATTAATTAAAATAATATAAAATGAATTTTTGTTGTTGTAGTTCACTACTGTTCAAAGAACCTCTTTATGGGAATTAAAAAAATCTTGAACTCGCTTTGTTGACTTTTATTTAATATGCAATTAATATTTATGATTACCTAAAACCTATTTAATGAGATTTTAACAAAATATTAACAAATTCGTAATATGGACGCGCTTCGATATAATTCCGACTATTAAACTTTCTTTGAGGTGGAAGGTGTCGACATATATTACAACATTTCATAAATATCTATTATTTATAAAGTGAATTTTGTATTTATTTTTTCTTCCATGGTATAACTATTATCGGAAGTTAACATTTGACATTGGAAACATAAAAAAATACACATTATTCAAAGGAAATTGCTTTGTCAGTCAATGTATAAGAATCATCCAACTGTGCCCATAACGATTGTTGTGGCTTTCTTCCATTTTATTAAGTTTCATTTTATTTATACGTTCCTGTCTATGTTTCTATTGTCATAGAAGATGGAGAAGTGCTACATATAAACTCGCACATGTGGATGGACGTGGCATTTTCTTGTTCTGGCAGTCGAGGCTTATAAACTTCTGTAGTGTTTACTTGTTTATTTTTGCCAACCAAATAACGAAAACAACAACAAAAAAAGAACAATCCAACTATAGACACCAAAATATTGCATATGGAAAAAATTCCTCTACAGCTGTATATAGTGCGAGAGATTAGACCGCACCGAACATTGTTCGGTTGTGCTTTTGCAAGTTGTTCTTCCGTTCTTCTGTTATTGTTGTCTTTGTTGTTGTTTGTTCTGTTCAAGGATACGTGTTTGTTCAAAATTTACACGCACTCATGTAAAAAAACTAAAAAATAAAAGGGCCAAAAAAAGAAAAATAAGGGCCAAAGCACAAAGCAGTACATGGAGTCTTTATAAAAACAAGAATAATATGTACACATATGAACAATTTCCCCCCGGATACCTACGCTCTTTCTTGGGGCTGTTGCAGTCATTTTTTTTGCTCTGTTATATTCCTTTGTTCACTTAAAGTCAAATGTAGAAATATTTGAAAAAATCGATTATATTCTTGAAATCGTCTTCAGTTAAGACTGATATATTTAGTTTTATAAATAAAAATTATTTTACGTTTTATAAATAAAACAAACAGAAACTATTTGATTTTTTATTATATGAAATAGAATTTTCAATTCTGATTTAACATCACTGATGACAGTACTGTACTTAACAAAAACTATTGTGTTTTGATAGAGAGGTTACGAAAAGTAGTGAATTCCAACAACAAACATTTTTTGTATTTTATTTTATATATTCTATTTTTGACTGACCAAAAATGTTTTCGGAGCTATATGAAATGGAATTTAAAAATTTTTGTCACACAAAAATACTAAATATTAGGAGTATTCACTCTGTCTTGTAAACTCATTGACTTTTTGAATAAAACAAATTTTTTTCGGCAAATAAACATTTTATTTTTCTATATAATCATCTTTTAGCTCGATGCATTTAGTCCAGCGTTTTTCTTTTTTTCTTATTCCCTCCAAATAACAGGTTTTCTCAAAACTCTCAAAATACGCGTTTATTTCGGTAATGACTTCTTCAGTTGACTCAAATCTCTTACCGCTCAGCCATTTCTTTGGATTTGGAAACAGAAAATATTCGCAGCGAGCTAAATCTGGAGAATATGCTGGATGATGTAGCAGTTCGTATCCCAATTTGTGGATTTTGGCCATCGTGACTAGACAAGTGTGCACACGTGCATTGTCTTGATGAAACAGCACTTTCTTTTTCGCCAAATGCGGCCGTTTTTACATCAAATCAACGTCGAATCTGTTCAAAACCTTTGAATAATATTCGTCGGTGATAGTTTCACCTTTCTCGAGGTAATCGATGTGAATGACACCGCTTGCATCCCAAAAAAACTGTGGCTATGACCTTGGTGGCTGACAGACTCTGTTTGGCCTTCTTTGTCCACGTTTACCTCTAGCAACCCACTGTTTGGATTGTTCCTTTGTCTCTGTTCCTTGGTGTTGTAATGGATCCATGTTTCGTCCACAGAAACAAAACGGCGCAAATATTCGTTCGGATTACGGCTGAACATCGTTAAACACTCTTTTGAAGTGGTCACAAGAATGCGCCTATGGTTGAGTCTGAGCAATCGCGGCGTTCATCTAGCGGAGAGTTTTTTCATGTCCAAATATTCGTGTAAAATATGATGTACCCGTACAGTTGAGATACCTACAGCATGGCCCAACTCACGCACTTTCATTCTCCGATCGTCCAATATAATTTCATGGATTCTATCGACGATTTCCGGCGTGATCACTTCTTTTGGGCGACCTGAACGTTCGGCGTCACTAGTGCTAGTACGACCACAACGAAACTCTGTAAACCACTTCTTAACCATTGAAATTGATGGTGCCGAGTCCGCGTAGTATTTATCAAGTCTTTCCTTAGTTTCAGTGATGGATTTTTTACATAAAAAGTAATGCTTGATCAGTACACGAAATTCAAATGCGGTTACTTTTGTTTTTTTAGAATATAATAACTTTTATTTCGAAAACCTTCATCAGGAGAATTCCTAATATTCACGAAATTCACTTTTTTCCATTTTCGTAAGAATTCACGAGGTTGTCTGCTTTGAACGGCTATCAAACACCAACTGAACGACGTAGCTTGGTCAAAATTAGAAAGGTCCCCACTGATAGATTACGGCTGACGGCAGCACTGTTGCATTTGCAGTAACTGCGCGGGAAATTCAAAAAGTCACTGACTTATCAAACCGCTCTCGTATAAGCACTATTTTTCGATGGCAACTCTGAACAAAATGGAGTTTTAATTAGGCTAATATATGCAAAACAAGCAATAAAATTTAAAGTTAAAATTTTTAAAATGAATAATAATTCTTTGCAGTTATTGGTGAGAATATTTTTTTTTACATAATTGTGAATAAAATATAATTTTCATGCCTTTTAACATTAAATTAATAAATAGAAAAAATGACGTATTTGTTACCAACAATGACAACACGAAATACGAATAATTAACGATATCATTCGTTGACAGTTAGCTGGAAATATCCTGTGTACTTCCAAAAATCGTTCACAATAGACGAATTTTGTGTCTTGGCAACCATGCTATTTGAGCTGCTTATTAGTTAAGCAATTTTTAAAAATGTTGGACTATATAAGCCAGCAGTATTGTTGTTTCATATGTTATTTTTAAAATAAGCGGTTGTTTTTTTGTGATATGCTTACAAAAGAAAAAGCCTATAGTTATTCGAATTAAAATTTTTTAGCAAACAAATTGGAAATCGATCAAGTTCCCTTAAAGCGTACGTAGATGCTACAAAAATTCTTGCTAAATTCTACAGATTGAGCAATCTAGAATTTTTTTTTATTAACTCATGGTTTGTAAGAAATGTCTGAATTGTTTGGTTTCTATAGGGCTATCTGCAGACATACGTTGTATAAATCAATTAAAAAAAACTTATTTTCAGTTCAAAAGCAGAAGAGTTCAAATCAGATATATTTTAAGTTATTATATTTGATATTAAATTTTTTTTAATATCTGCGTTTATTAATTACAATATTTTAATACACATTAAGTTGTGTTTCCCCCAGATCAAAGTTTCTGATTTAATTTGTAGTACTAGTCAGAGCTATTCACCTCTACTCACTCACATTTAAATTTCAAAAAAAAGCACTTTCTTCCCATGAATTTCAATATGAAATTGTAGCAAATAAAGGAAAAACATTTGTGCCCCGGTTTTATGGATCATTAAAAGTACACAACGATTTGACAGGATAATCATTTGATTGTCAATACATTATAACGTTTTGAATTGCATGGATAATGCATGTAATCCGCTATTAAAGTGTTTCATCGAGTTGCGTTGTCAATAGTATTGCGCCACATTGCCCAGAATAGCATACCCAAATGTTCTTAGCCCATGGTCACCCATTCAACTAACGCTACACGCAAATGTACACAGTTAGGCCAGGCCGTCTGCATCCACCTAAGCACAAACATCTTGCTTGCTCTCGCACAATTCGCACACCCTTCTTGGCGTGTTAATAGAAAATGTTCGTTATTTTGTGTGGAAATGTGTTCCATTTCTCACGACTTGACAGTAAATTTGTTGAGCTTCGTAGCTGGGTAGCGTTTTATTCTCGGTTTGTGGTATAAGTGCTCAATGGCATTCGCATTTTTTTGGATTGTTGCAGATTCGAGTACGTGAATTGTTGCAGGACCTAATCGCTTTTGTATTTTTATGCTACATTTAATATTGGCTTAAGAGCTTTAAAGCTAGAATGCTATGACAGCATCGAGACTACAAAAAGTATAAAATATAAAAATAAAATAAAAAATAAAAATTATATAGATTCAATAAATATAAAAAGATAAACAGGATTGCATTTTATTTGAGTTAATGGAATTAACAGTTGAAACAAAATCGATGATATTGGTATACTAATATCAAAATGGAAATTTTAAATTATATCAGACAAAAAAAAACTACCTATCATGAAAGTATTATATTAAATTTAGTTACATTTAGTTACTAATAATAACTATGAACATACTAGGAGTACTAGATGACAAAATAAGGTTTTAAAAACATTTTTGAGAAATAATTTATCGAAATTGTTTTGTTATTCAAATTATTTTAAAAAACTTTAATGGATTACATAGAAATATTAACATTTGCAGAAAATATCAAGATGAAGTTATGAAGGAAATGATCGCTCAATTTAGTGTATTTATAATATGAGGGATTAGAAAATTTGAACATAGTCCACGTAACAAAGAGACAAGATAACTAAGATTTAAACGTTATTGACTATATAGCCGCAAATATAATATTGTTATACGATGCACAATATGATAATTATGAAAAATTATTACATGGCACATTAGGATGAATGACATCTTCAGGGACAACAATATTGATCTCATCAAAAAATACATAAAAGATAAAGCCCTGAAATTATTTGCGAAAACTGACAGACTTATCAACACCGCGTTATCGAATCTCAAAATGGTTACAGGTTACAGAGTAAAAGTGCTCAAGTGCACTGGCTCTAACAGCTTCAACATAATATATATATATGCCATTTTATTTTACTTATTTTGATCCCATTACTAAGACTCTCGTAGTGAAAAAGAAACGGCTTTATTTGTAATTAGAGAGAATAGTCGAGCAATGAAGTCCTTACGATACTATATCTTAGAGAAGACTTCTTTAAGTTAACCTTAACATTTTAAAGCAATTTATAATGTCACAAAATCTTTTGATTCAATAACTTAAACCTCATTTGGTACAATATGAGTCTTATGGAGGAACAGAACTTGTTTTCTGATAGCCGCAAGATACAGTCAGATAAGATGGAAAAACGTTTATTGTACTTATACATTTTATAGAATTTGCACGCGAATAAGTTGCTTGAGCGACCTCAGATTTTATTTAATATGTATTCAATATTTTTAAACAATAATATATTAGTGAAAAGCTAGATAATGACGACTTAGTACTTGTTATAAAAAATCAGAACAATTTTATGGTTTAATACATTAAAGTTTTAAATAAAATAAAAAAACATTTGATGCGATTGTTGAAACAGATGGCAAGGCTTTTAAGGAATTTATGAAAGAACATCGAATCAACATCAAATGAGATATATGCGTAATATGTGAAGATTTGAACGTCACGAGGTGCAATAAGTGCTGGGACTTTAATCACAAAGCGAGTGTATGCAAAGAAGGCGACCTCATTTGTGCTAAATGCAGTGAATTGGGACATTCACATAAGGAGTGCAAAAACAATTATGTCAGATGTGTTAATTGTGTTAAAGCCAAAAAATTGCTTAACCTCAATGACAACGACAACGACTGTAGCGATGAGATATATAAGATCTTACAACGCAGAACTTAACTGAAAGCTGAAAACACTAATTATAATTAACTATCTAGGCGTGATAAGAAATATAGGTTAGGTGGCGAAGTGGCTATGGACATTTAAAAGGTCTGTCTCCATGGAAGCTGAAATTGAGTAGATCTGTGTGAGTGTACATACTCGAATTTATAAGATTTTAGTAACTTGTGCTTATAAGCCCAACAAAATATTTTCCTGCGATCCTCTTTTTGATTCCCTTCTACCTATTGCCCTTAAGTTGGATTTTCTTGCAGTATTTGCTGATTTCAATAATGATTTTCTTCTAAACTCTGCTAAAGCAGCTAAATTACATGACTTGATGACTCAGACGGGTCTAAGTGTTGTAAAGTTTTGTTTTTCGAACAGATTTCGTTTGTGTCTGACCATGATCTATTATTTGAAAGTTTTGATTATAATCCGACTAAAAATTTACTTCCACTCAATTTTCTTTCTGGAACTTCAATTTTATTGATACTCGGAGATTGTTTAGTGAGTTGAATTCCGTTGATTGAAGCAAGTGCTGGCTTAGTGTATAAGTCGATAAAAAATTGGTAGCCTTTAATAACATTTTGACAGATTTGTTACAACGTTTGGTGCCGTAACGTACAGTGTGTGCAAGAAATTCATCTTGTCCTTGGTTGAAGTCTGACATTAAACGAAAAATTAACTACAGAAATAAAAAATATGTTCCTTGGAAGAAATATCCCACCAAATTCAATTGGATGCGATTTAAAGTAGCTTGGAAATTAGTTTCTGCGGCTAATTATAAAACCGAATAAGCTTTCTGTAAATCCAAACTCAGTGATTGTCAGCAAACAAAATCTCTCTGGAATAATATTAAATCTCTGGAAATTATAAAAAGCTCAACAGCTGTGTTTTCTTAGATCGTAATAACAAATGATTAATTTGTTTCGTCTGTTGATAATAGTTTGAGAGCTAATCCTGTGTTCCTTATTCTTGAACGCGCCGAATCTGAGGGCTTATTCAGCTTCAAGTGTGTTAGTCAAGAAGCGGTTATGTGATGAAAATTAAATCGAATGCATTCGAATAAATCGAATGAAAACTTTTCAACACCTTCTTATTTTCTAAATCGGCGGCAAAATTTGTAGTATCGAATGAGTTTCCGACTTTCAAAACTCTTCATACTGGAGTTTCTCAAGGGTCAATTCTGCATCCCCTTTTGTTTGCAATTTATATAAATGATGTCTTTTCAATTTGTAAATATGTTAAATTGCATGGGTATGCTGATGACATCCAAATGTATATCTTGTGATTTCAACGCTATTGGAAATCTAATTCAGAAGTTAAACGTTAATTTAGAGACTGTTAACGCTTGGGTCGTTCAAAATAACATGGTATTTAATGTCAATAAAACAATTATTTTGCCAATCAGTAGTTTAGAAATAAATGTGAATGATTTGCCTCAGGTGTCTATTTTCTTAGTCTATTTTCTTATTTTTCTTATATTTTTTTTATCTATTTTCTTAGTTAGTTTTAACTTTAGTTTTTTTCCCTTAACGCATTTTTAAATATAATAAAATAAAAAATATTTTTAAAAATGCTTCGTTTCTTATTAAGGGCGTTTTGACCCGTTTGTAACCATTGAATCCCTTATGACCACATACACAGCATAGTGTTATTTTGTTTGTGCTAGTTAACGCAGATAGGGGTTTAAGACCAACATTATGTAGTGATTCAAGATCGAAGGAATCTATAGCTCCATAGACTTTGCTCCATAGACTTCGGAACACATAATAATGTTTTTTTTAGACATAACAGAAAATTCAATGACATGTTCTTTTGAACGACATAGTATAGAAAAATTTTTCATTGATGTGAAAATCCAGGAAAGGGAAGGAAACTAACTGGTTATAGATATTATTAAGAAGTAAGATAAGTATTAGTTAAGGCTATTTATCGTTATTAAAGAAAAACTAGTATCCTTTTTTTCAAACATTTCCTAATAGTGTTTGTTGTGATATTTTTGTTTAAATTATATTTATATTATATATAAATATAGTTTTATATTATAGAATAAAAACTGGAAGCAAGAGAGAGCTTTTTAACATAAAATAAGTGTTCACAAAACCAATAAAAGTTTCTATCCCAAAACGTAGTATTAGGATGTTACAAAAATGTTTAAACAAAAGCGTAATATTCAACAGTGTTTCTTATTAAATTTATTTTCTTTTTTAAAAAGTTTTTAAAAAGAATTATTTATATATTATATATAATATTAGGGATACGCATCTTAACTGATAAATGCCTTATAAACCTCATAAACGTATAAGTTTATCTGCTTGGTAAATGAATTGTGGCTAAAAAATCGCGCTCCTGAGCATTGCATTTTGTGCTGTCATAATTATTGCTGATATAGATAGTGCTATTATACAGCAGATTAATAAACTCACACGAATATTTCACTAAGTGCGTTAATATAACCGTGTACGTAAACGCATAAAATTTTATTCTTGATAAATTTATGTGCTTAGATGATATATATATATTTATATAATATATTAGTTATATTATTAATATATTGTTCTGTGATACAAGACGACTACTGTAGTCGTTCTGTATGAAAAGTTTCTTGCAAAGATCAATTGTTAAATCGAATGAGTTCGAATTAGTTTTTTGACAATTGTTAATTTTTTTCTCAAAATCTTCTTTTCTCTTTCTTTTGTGTTTCCCTTAATGTTCTCCATTTTCAATAGAGATTTTAAACATATAATTTTAATGTGATGTATTATATTTTCTT
>NC_051848.1:82603002-82607246 GCF_002237135.1 Teleopsis dalmanni
AAATCAAGGCAATGCTGATTGTTTTCTTCGATATTCGTGGTGTGGTGCATCATGAATTCGTCCCTGAAGGACAAACAGTCAATAAAGCCTATTATTTGACTGTTTTAAGACGTTTGCGTGAAAATATCCGCCGTAAACGGCCTCAATTGTGGAAGGATAATTCATGGATTTTTCATGACGATAATGCTCCCTCGCACCGAGCCAACATTATCAACGATTTTAAGGCCAAACATTCAATAAATACCATCGAACAGCCCCCGTATTCACCTGATCTTGCACCGTGTGACTTTTTCCTGTTTCCCAAACTCAAATTACCACTCAGAGGAACGCGTTTTGAATCCATAGAAGACGTAAAACAGAATTCGCAGAGGAAACTCAAAGCCATACCGGAAAGCGCCTATAAAAAATGTTTTGATGATTGGAAGAAACGTTGGCATTTGTGTATCGCTTCTAATGGAGCATATTTTGAAGGAGATAAAATAAATATTGATGAAGATTAAGAATTTTGCGTTTTATTTAAAATTTCCGGAAACTTTTCGGTCACAATGTATGCGAAAATTGACAGGCTATCTTACTTACCACTATCTAATCTTAGAGTAATCACTCTTCGGACGGGGAGGTACGCAGATCTTAGATCAATCACTGAATAATCATGAAGCTTATAAGGAATACATAAATTAGTCAATGAGATGGGTGGGACCCTGTAGTACCCCCAGCTATCAAAGACTAAAAGTGCCCAGTTGTACTGACTCAAAAAAAAGGATCAACATACATACATACATATGCTTATAGAAATAGAAAAGACCTTACATCGATGAATATGGGAAACTACAAACGAATGGTGTATTGTCGAGGTGGCGCAAAACGAATATGAGAAGAAGCTTTTGTCTCTCTTGGGCTGTAATACATGAATGATTTACAAATCATGTGTAAAATCTTATATTTAATTTGCTTTAAAATCTTAATTTATTCAGTAATCGCTAAAATCACCACAGTTTCTGGCATTGTACAATGTCATTGTGATTTTATTTATATAGAGTATGTCTCCAAAATAAATGCTAAATTTTTCTTAAGTTATTTACGTATATTAGATGTTATGATTTTTGATCATAATACTGAATCATTTGAATATCACTGAGATATTACAAACTATAAAAATATATGTTATAACCGATAGTTTGAGAAAAAATATTAGTTATGTTTTCACTGATAAAAAATTAATATGAAGAAGGTAAGGATATTAAAATGTATAATATATACATACAGAACAAATTTTTTAATTGGTGAAATCATTGATATATCAACAAATGACCGATTTTCTTAATATCTGCTACGTCAATCGTATTACTTAAAGTCATACTAAAAGGACGAGACTTTCAATCCGCCCAGAAATGGTGAAAACCCTAAGAAAATTATAAAAACATTAAGAAAAATTTTAAAAAGCCAATACTTTTGATGGTAAACATTCTATTTTGCCTTTTATAAGCAATGATTGAAACACAACTGAATAAACTGAGGGCTTTTGCACATTTGTATTGTTAAAGAAATCACGCATATTCTATAACTATTTTAAATATATTTTTTTGGATATATATAAGCTACAGATACAAATTTTGTTAAAAGCATTTGGATGGGAGTTCATTTGGATAGCAGAAAACCATATAAAAGGAGACGAAAAATCGAACAGGAGTTACTTGATTGCAGCTTTTAGTACAGTCCATATCGCAGCACTTGCATCAAGTCACTTGGTTTCAGCGCACAGCAGTTCACATTAGCACAGCGCTTCAACAGGACATTTAGTAACACCACTCGCAACAGACACTTTGGAGTACTCGTCAAGACTATTCGGACAAGATAATTTGGTAAATTTCCTATAACCTTGCAACGTGCCCCAGTCGATAACGTTGATTTCGTGACCAGCCAACGTGGCCCAGTCGGAAACGTTGATCTCCTAGTCAATCAACGTGGCCCAGTCTGTAACGTTGGTTAATTTCCTCATATATCAACGTGGCCCAGTCGGTAACGTTGGTTCGTTCTTCTACGTTCAGGAATTTTTAATATTTGTAATTTTATTGTAATTTATTTTTGTAGTTAATAAGTATTAAACATATATTGTGAACGTTAAGAAGTTAAACTAAAAAATAATTAAGAAATTAAACCATAAATAACTGTGTTAAAAATTATATTACGAGGGAATTACATATAAAAAAAATTTCTTTAACACCCCAGGAAGAACGTGAGCTATCCCAGCTATCAACGGCCGTGAATAGGTACAATATACTGTGTATTCTTTATAAATGTGACTCTGGATGTCTTTCTGTTAAAGCTTTTGAGATTCAAATTTTATAGTTAAATACTGTAAGGTCTCTAAGAACGCCAGTAGATGATAACAAAATGGGAAGAATATATTACAATGATAAAAAACGAAAGTTTTAAAGTCTGCAATTGGTTCTTTCTATTCATTGCAAATTGTCCTTATACAGTAGGCCTTTTCGGTGGCTCGCAAGTATAAACCTAAACTACTGGCCTATACTGGCCGAAATGTATACAAAACATCAACACTATTTTCTTTATCTAGACCAGTAGTTGTATACTGGCCACACACTTCGGCCAGTAAAGAAAAACGTATTACCAACGCAATAAGCGAACTATTGTGAATCTTCATCGGAAACTCCAAGGGTCATGTTATGCAGAGTGTTTCGAGCACGGCAAAATTCGCTCTTTCGGGCTATGGAAAATGCATGTTACGCAGAGTGTCGCATCAGTATTGCCAATTTTGTATTTCAACTGAGTATTTGGTACTTTTTGGTTATGCCTTAATTAGAGAGGAAATATAGATATGTTCACTTTCAATTTGCCACCAAAAATAATGATGTTTAGATTATTAGCGGCTTATCAAAAAAATTGTAGAAATTTGCTCCTAAAACGCGCAAATTCTGAAATTTATTATTAAATAACATTGTTTTGCCTTAGTTCCGAAGCACAAACACTCCGGCTCTCAACCCTGAGTTTGAATGGCCGTATTGTTTTTCTCTCACTCTCAAATTTACTCTCTATTCCTATTACCTTTCCTGAAGATTTTGTTCTAGCCTTGCGCTTCAAACCTCCCCAGTACTTGTCCCACTATCTCCACTCCATTTCCCTATAAAACTGCGGCTTTCGTGACCCCAGTCACAAAGTTTACCGCTAACCTCACCCGCGCCCATCTGCTTTAACTCCACCCTCTTCCCCATAACCCAGTTTCCTTAATGTACGCCCTTGCTTTCTGGCTTAGATAAATCGAGTTCGCTAGGTACTAAGTCTGTTTTTTCTCCTCTCTCCCCTGATTACTGGAATGGAGTTTTCACAATGCTGTAGAAATCTTCTCCATTCATTCCTAAGAGGTGGTTTAGTGGGTTCAAGTCTCATACAGTGGCTTAAGATGCTTCTATCTACTGCCACAAAAAAAAAAATGCGAATATAGGCCAGTATGAATTTTTTGCCACACTTGCGAGCCACCGAAAACGTCTATTATTATTGCAAGAAATTTCGTTATATTGAAATTCATGACGAAGAATGATCTAATTAGGATTTGAGCAATCATTCAATTTTGTGGACCGGAGTCTTATTGTAAAAACAGTTTGTCCACAATTAAGTCGTTGATGGAAGAGCGAACAAATAAATCAATCGTCTTTCGCATGCTTTCAGTTGCCACCTAACAAGAAAACTAATTTGTTACTACAACTACAGTAAGGTAATCCTTTTAAGTAAAACCGAACTGAAGCTGTTGTTAGGGTATCTGGCATATCATTATGGTACCATTTTAAGAATATGGCTTTGTCTGAAGAGAGAGAATGTCAGTTCTGCTTGAAAGCAAACGAGAACTTCAGTTATATTTTTTGTGACTAACCAGGTGGTCCTTTTTCTATATGATATTAATACAATTAATCCTCCATGATGACGTTTTGATTTTCATTCGAAAAAATTGGCATATTCTATGCAGTTAGAGTCAGTTGCCAACATAAAATATCTACCATAGTAGCAGTGCCTTATTCTATTTGGAGTTTTAATTTAAAATTTAATTTTATTTGGTTTATGCGAAACCAACCTCTTTAGCTGAGGTTGAAAAATGTAAAAAAATATTAATCTTTTTAAAGTTTATAGGTTTCTACTATAAATTGTTTTAGTTTTGCCATATGTAAGTTTTCACATTCAGTTTCGTAATGAGTAATCGAATTTTTTTTTCTTTCTGGCAACTTTGTCTA
>NC_051848.1:82607346-82630871 GCF_002237135.1 Teleopsis dalmanni
GAAATCAAAATAGAATCCGGAAATTTACTCAAATAACTTGTGACCCGGAGAGCAGAAGGGAGGCCAACCGTCCTTCAAATGAAATCAGGAAAAAGATTTATATATTTAAAAACGTGAAATAGGGTGAATTTCTCAACGGCCTTGGAACAGCCTTTTGGGTCATAAATAAATACTTCAGCCTGAAGCGTAAACCAGTAATACCACCCATCCATAGAGGAACAGGCTTGGTATATACAGATTTAGAAAAAGCCGTGACCTTCACAGACACCCTTGAACTTCAATTCCAGCCCAATGAAGACTTAGAATATGACTCAGAGGAAGAAGAACGCATCTCCGAGGAGGCAAATAATATTTTGGATCAGGAGCCAGATGATGGCACTGCAGTATGCAGTAACGAAGAAATCTCCCAAATTATAGCGAGATTGAAGATTAGGTCGGCACCTGGCCATGATATAATTAACAACAGATGCCTACGTAACCTGCCAGAGAACGCAATCCAGCTTATCACTAACATTATTAATTGTATGCTCAGGCTAGATGAATTTCCTAAGACCTGGAAGCTGGCCACAGTCATTGTCTTCCCTAAACCGGATAATAATGACCTGTCCAAGGCACTTCAACTAGCTAGAACGGCGGAAATGATTCAAACAGCCCTTAGTGGAAGAAAGTCGACTGGAAAGATCATTTTTGATATTTATAAAGCTTTTGACAAGGTCTGGCATGATGGCCTGATAGTAAAATGTCTGATCTAGGTGTTCCAGGCAGGCCAACTAAAATCATCGGCAGCTTCTTACGTGAGAGATCCTTTCGCACGAAAATCAACAGCAATCTCTCGTCAATCAGAAGCAGGGGTTTCTCAGAGATCTCCATTTTTCCCACTCTCTACAACATTTATACATCTAATATCCCAATGTTAGGTCCATCGATTTTGGTGTTATACGCTGACGACACGTATATGCTACACCTGGATAAATGTGCTCTCAACATAAGCAAAACATTTCAAGAGCATGTAGACGTCAAGATTGATCCGATCAAAAACTACATAAAGGATAGAGCCCTGAAATTATTTACGAAAACTGACAGACTTACTAACACCGCGTTATCGAATCTTAGAATGGTTACGGGCTCCTCGAAGAGGTATGCAGATCTTAGGTTAATTATTGCTTAGTTTGATGAAGAGATATACAATAATCCAGTTAGGGCGTAGAGAGGGGTTTTGCAGAAACCTCGCAGTTAATAGAGAGTAAAAGTGCTTAAGTGCACTGACTCAACTGGCTTCAACATATTATGGTAATAGAAATTATAATATATAATAGCAGTTGACCGCAACAAATATACATAGTCATCGCTTGAGTCATTGTCTCCAGTGAGCCGGGTATATGGAAAGCCTCTTTCCTTTGATGATGCGATAGCCGACAAAGCAACATTTTTTGCTTCCATTAAATTCAAAAACCTTGCGTCTGTGCATTTTTGCAGTGCGATGTGACGGTTCTCCACATCTATCAGATTCTGAAAGTGTTGCAAAAGAGTTTCATTTATATTATCTTTATTTCTTTCTTTTGCAGGTGTTTCACAGTCATCCGACATAGATATTGGATATAGCGATGTATGTGAAGATCATATTGGATCTGCCGATGGACGTGGAGATGAGCATGGCGGCAGTAACGATGCTTCATTTCATGATGGGCCCTGTTGTGATTAATAGACAAGTTCATTTTTTTAAAAAAACCGATACAAATTTGTAAAAACATACCTGAAATACTTTTGCATACTGATTTTGTAATGGTATGTATAAATAAATTATTCAGTAATCTTTTTAATACATGGAAATACTTTTAGTTGGATGGCGCCTCTCTCGAAACTCTAACTCACTGCTGTTCTTTCCTGATTTTAAATAAACAAACAAGCAAATCAACCATTAGTTTTAAGGGTTGCGTTCAACATTTTTGGTCTTAAATGTGCTGATTTGTAGTAAATGAGCTCCTTTTTAATGAAAGCTCTTTGTATGGTATATCATACTCATTAGTGATTATAATGTGCAAAACCGGCTAAACGAGACTGTGTGAATGCACTGTTGTCTGTGTTTACAATAGAATTTATAATGTTGTACTTCTTCCAGAAAACTTTTTGGCATATCGATCATTAAACCAGCCATTGCTTGCATTATAAAAGGCATATTTATCGGTTTCTTCACTGTTAAGCGAAACACTGTCAGAAATACGGCTAGATCGTTAATCGAGTCTACTGTTGCACGAAATGGCTGTTAACCGAGGTATAGGTGTATAATTATATAAAGAGACGCTCTTATCAGAATGCTGACCGGTTCATTAATAAGAAACGTCAGCAATGAGTCATACGAAATTGCCAGAACATTGATAAAATTTTTATTATTGAACACATGTAGTATTAAAATTGTATGTGGATTTTTTACATTATTAAATAATGTGCCAATCGGATTGTGTAATCATTTCAAATGAATATTCCTTTGTGAAATTGGTTTGTGCACATAAAGCATAAACCAAATTAATATAGTTACATCAATCTCAAGCAAATCTGTGTATGGGCTGCCAAATATACTTATATTAATTTTGAAAGAACGGGAACGGAACAAGTTTTCTTCTACATTTATTACTTTTTCAAGAGACGCGTCGGTGGTCGAATCGTTTTTTGGCTTGTGTTTTTTCGATTAAGTTTCGGTTTTAGTTTTATTACTGGTATGTATTTTGCTTCATAAAATGCGGGACTTCAAATCGAATATATGTGCAACTTTTTTCAATTAAATATTTTCAATTAATCTTGAAATTTTCTAAAAATACTTGTTTCTTTGAGCAATGGTGTTTTTAAGGTTATGTGACCCTATTTGCAAAAAATAAAATCTGCATTTCACATATTACCATTTTATATAAGAATGAATTTCAGTAAAAGTCACAAGAAACAATAGAGCCACTGCGTGATGAGACTTAAGAAAGTGACAGTATGATTTTCAACATACAAATCAAAAACAAAAAACTGGCATTGCTTTATCTCTCAATAATCCTTATAAGAACACATATTTCTACTTTTAATAGTTAATTTCAAAAACCGTTTCATTTGATATGATTGAGAATTCGTAAATTCGTGAATTCGTGAATTCGTGATTTCGTGAAAATTGGCTCAATTTGAATGTTTGAAATTTAGTTGGTTTTGTGTAAAAATGAATATAATATTGAGGTATTCTTTTTTGTAGGTTTTGCTGACATCAAAATGGATGATTTGGAAATAATGTGGGATGATGCTCCACCTGAAAGGAATGTGTATGGAGTTTTAAGTGCAAACATGTCCAATTTTAATGATATTATAGAGAAATTTCCTACTGACCCAGCTTACATTGGTGCCATAATTGGCCTAAACGGCTCCAACATAAAAAGCATTAAAACAAAGTTCAACGTCAATGTACATATAAATAGTGACAACCATATAGTAACTGTGAAAGGTCGTAATAGAAAAAATGTTGACGATGCCGTTAAATACATTTTGGAAATTATAAAACACTCTGATCAGAAATATAAAAATAAAAATAAAAATAAAAATGTTTCATCTCAAAATCACGAAGTTTCTCACAATCCCAAAGTTGAATTTAAAAAAAAATCATTCGTGCCTCGTTTTAGTGCTTCTTCCAGAAATGACAATATTCAGGTTGCAACTCCGAAATCTGTAAGTATGACGTACATACAACGAGCGTATGGATATAATATAGTAGCTCATAACAAAATTTATTTAGGGAGAAAATGGCGAAAATAGATTAAGTCTACCTACAAAAAATGTATGTATTGGTGGTACTGAAAAGAAGGAAGTATTGCAGCCTATCGATTGGGAATCTCTAAATAGAAAAGTTGTAAGAAAAATATTAACAATCCACAAATGAAGATATCGATTTATTTGTTTTGCCCATATGAAATATTTTTTATTACAGGAAGAATATCGTAAGTTGCAGTGGGCGCATCTTCCAAAGCTGAGAAAAAATTTTTATCAAGAAGTCAAGGAAATCGCTGTTATGACAGAGGAAGAAGTCAATGAAATGCGTTTAGTAAACAACAATATAATTGTTTCACGTTTAAAAACAAGTGAAGATCAAATGTGTCTTGATATACCGAAACCAATATACAAATTCGACCACTGTTTCAAAGATTATCCTGATATACTTGATGAGTTGAAGAAACAAAACTTTACGGAACCATCTCCTATACAAAAGCAAGCATGGCCTATATTATTGAGAGGCGAGGATATGATAGGTATTGCCCAAACAGGAACTGGAAAAACTTTAGCATTTCTGCTTCCTGCTTTGATTCATACTGATGGACAGACTACACCACGTGCGAAACGCAATGGTCCAAATATATTAATTTTAGCTCCAACACGCGAATTAGCACAGCAAATAGCAAAAGAAGTTAACAAGTACTCGTTCCGTGGAATAAAAGCGTAAGTTAAGAAATAATTTAAAACAAATGAATAAAAAAATAAGCAATAATGAAATTCTTATTCAGTGTATGTATTTATGGTGGTGGCAGTCGTCGTGACCAGATTAGAGATTTCAGAGAAGGAGCTGAATGCATAATTTGTACGCCTGGACGTCTTAATGATTTGGTTCAAGCTAAAGTTGTAGATATTACATCGGTTACATATTTAATATTAGACGAAGCGGACCGTATGCTGGATATGGGTTTCGAGCCACAGATTCGAAAAGTTCTACTTGACATACGCCCTGACAGGCAGACCGTCATGACTAGTGCCACCTGGCCACCATGTGTTAGTAGATTGGCCGAAACCTATATGAACAATCCTATTCAGGTATGGGTTGGCTCACTTGATTTAACTGCCACTCATTCTGTGACTCAAAATGTAGAACTCGTGGATGATGCGGACAAATTTAATACGGTAATATTATTTGAAAAGTTAAATAAAGAAAACTTTGAAGAAAAATGTATTTGTTCCTGTTACAGGTCCTGGCATTTTTAGAAAACCTTAAATCAAGCGATAAAGTTATTATCTTCTGTTCTAAACGAGCTCGTGCTGACGACTTGTCTAGTGATTTATCTCTGAAAGGCCTGTTAACACAATGTATACATGGTTCTCGTGATCAGGTACATAATACATTAGTTTTATTAGAGTAATGCCTCTGTGCATAAGATTCTTATATACTCAAACAAATTTTCTTTAGGCCGATCGAGAACAAGCACTGGCTGATCTAACCTCAGGTGACATACAAATTTTAATAGCAACAGACGTTGCTTCAAGAGGTTTAGACATTGAAGACATCACGTAAGTGCTTAGTAGTATTAAAAACTGAAGTTGTGAAAAATTTTTTTTTTCTTAGTCATGTTATTAATTTTGATTTTCCGCGTAACATTGAGGAGTATGTTCATCGTGTTGGTAGAACTGGACGCGCTGGGCGAACCGGCACTGCCATAAGTTATATAACACGCTCGGATTGGGGTATTGCAAAGGATCTCATTCGTATTTTGGAAGAAGCTGGCCAAGCAGTTCCAAAAGAACTCTACGGAATGTCCAATCGCTTTGACGAGATGAAAAAAAGACGTGGTAAAGATTTTAAAATGGGTAGTCATTTTAATCCTTTTTTTAAACACAGTACACCGTAGTGGTACTCATTTTTAAGATTAACTTAGAAACAGTTAACTTAGTAACTTGACCACAACATTGCATTTTGTTTTTCACATTACATCGTAAATAACCGCAATGTTTGATTCAAATCGATCAGTGTTTTACTTAAATGAACGTTGATCGCTAAAATTTGAAAATAATTAAAAAACTGTTTCTAATGTTATTCGTATAATAATGTACAATATGAAAAACTTGAAATAAAATTAAATAAAAATTAATATTACTTCTATTTGAATACAAAACTCTATTTTGGGTTAATTATTTATATAAAAAATTTATACTGTATGTATATATTGTTATACATGAAACTTTGTTCGTTTAATAAATTTAATGAAGTACAACTGTGTGAACGCTTTTTGAAAAACTATGATAATTATATTGTGTTCTTGCTTTTTCATTTATAAGGGTTTCAATTTTTATTTAAAAATAACATATTTTATTTGAAATATTTTTAAGATGGATATTAATCCTTTGTACATATAATTGTGTGTGAACGACACATAATATAGTAATAACTTACTATAGATCCTTAATCTGGTTTAGCTTGATAGCCCTTTGTGTGAATTAGCTTCTGCACTTGTCACCCAAACTAATCGATAAGAGTGATAACAATTACGATTGATTTTTATTGTATTTCTAAACTTTATTAAAACAATTTAATATGTTTATACAAAATATTATATATAAAAAATATTGAATTATGCATTATACAAGTACGTTTATACATAAACGACTTCGTAGCTCAGTAAGGTATTCGGTTTTCCAACGTTCCCAAAAACCGACCTGTGGAATTAGTAGTTCCCTTCGAAGTCGTATTTGATCAGGACTTAGAAGTTGATGATAAAATTCTGCTCCAAGCAACATATCAATTTTGTGTAACCTATAGAATGTACGATCTGCTAATTGGATATTACTGAGGATATTCCAATCTAAAATATGTAAATGCTGAAATTTCAATAGATTAAATAAATTTTTGTCATTGTCTTTTGTTTGCTATTTGAATTCATCTAACTTTGAAATATGTTAGTTTCGTTTCGTCATAAAGACGTGTCACTCTTTGCAAGAAAAAATTAACATTAAAAATATTTGAATTACTTTCTATTAATCTTGACACAAAACTTGTGCAACTTCTCTGAGAGTGGTGAATAGAAATTGTTTTTATTTGTTTTTTTAATTAACAATAAATATTAATGCATAATTTACAAAACAACATTTTTGTCACGTTTTTTAGTGCAATGATCACAAGAAAAGCTTTTTCGTTGCTTGATATTTGTGCCTACGCACTAATCCACATCCTAACACCGTGACTCTTGTAACCATACATTTCTCCAGAACTTCATGTAAGCATTACTTCGGTGGGTTGTGATTCAGCAATTGCTGTCACCTCTTTCTGCAGTTCTAACTCTCTCTGCTGTTATTTTCGCACATTTTGCAGCAACATATTGAAGGTGCTCTCTCCAGATGAGCGTGTTTTCAATCATTACTCCAAGGTACTTCATCGCTTGTTTTGATGTGACTCGCTCATTGCTCATTTTCCTGCTGCTTACAAGAAAGACTTTAGTTTTATGGTCAACAAGCTTGAGGCGTATGTCTGTGATCCAGTTCCTTATCATAGCCACGGCATCGTTACATGTTGTTTCTATTTATTCTATAAATTTTCCTCTAACCACTAGGGCGATGTTATTAGTAAAACCAATTATTTTTGCGCCTTCTTGGAGCTTAAACCTGAGTACTCCGTCACCAGCCAAAAAAAAAACACAGACGCAGTGCGTTACGTGTTACCTGCGCTTATAGAACAGTGTCCGATGATGCAATCTGTGTCATTGTTGGAAAGCTGCCAGTGGACATAAATGCAAAAGACGAAATAAGCAGCCTACCAAACGCTTGTATTCTTTTAAAAGAATGTCAGCACAGAACGTTAAAGTCAAGCTAGCTTAATGGTTAAAAAACATTCAAATCAGTAGATAGATGCTCTTTAAGAGTTTTGGTGCACTACTATGATGTGACGCAGCAACTGCAAGCTGTAACAAGGTGGTGGAAAAAGTTGATCCATAATGAGGTCTCAGATGTACTTTACAAAAGTGGTTGAAAAGAAGTGGTTACAGGCGCGACACTTCCGATAATCGCCAGAGTAAGTAGTTGGTTCGACATATAACAACGGCAAAAAAAAACTTATTTTTTGCTGCGTAATTATTTCATATGGTGAACTCTTTGTCTGTGTGATCTTTGGTTTTGCAGATTAGATGGGCTTCTGTAGATCAATAACCTCGTCTTCGTCTAAAAATTCAATTCCTTAAGAAAAAAATAATTGTTAAAATTAAGAACCTGGAAAACACTTACACTTACTTTCACATTTTCAAGTGCTTTCTTAATTTGAACGTTGCACATTTCGTCTACTGTTGCATCTCCATTGAAGACTTGGGGCGCCACAAGCACAATTACTCGCTTTTCGAAGTCTCAGAGTTCCTTTCGCTTACGCATTCGGTTAACACCCGTACGCTTAATGGGTGTGAGTGCCTCTTTGTCCTTAATATGATTTCTTGAAGTGTAGACATGTTTGTATTTACATCCATACATAAACGTACTTCATATATGCTTACTTTTTATCTAACCAGAATTTTCCCGCTACTTTTGATCATTTTCAACAGCTCTGCCAAGTTAATTTAAACGCTTTCCAAATCATTTCAAGCTTTTCTCTTCGCATGAGCTTCATTCAAATCTAAATTCAGTTGCAATTTATTATTAGGCCTTTTCGGTAATTCGTAAGTATGGCACAAAACAGCAAGTTACTGGCCTACACTGGGCTATTTTTGCTATCTGTCAAAACATACCACCTGACAAATTGCAACAGTGATGCCAATGCCTCACGAAACCACTTGTGAGCCACCGAAAAGGCCTATTGATGTTCAGTATTTTGCAATTATTTTTATAGCTTTTATATGTACGTAAAGTTTACTGTATAACATAAAATTTTTACCTTACCTATCGTTGCAAAACTCAATAATATTTTCCATGAGATCGACGAGTACAAGTTTTTGCTTCTCTCTTGCTTTTTTGCTTGTTTCTATATCTAAAACATATAAAAAGATTGTTGGAGCAAAACAGAACATCAAACTTAACTGCTCTACCCTGTATAACTATTTGTTCTGGGCTTTGATGTATTACTGTTGTGTCTTTTGAGAGGTGATACTTGGTTCCCGTTGAAGGAGAGACAATTTTTGCATTGTGGGGGATTCACTGTTTTTTCTTTTTGGAAGCTGATTATACAATTTTAATAAAAAACTTTATTACCTTCGGTAGACTTAAATATTGGAAAGTAAAACTACAATTAATTACAATCAGTATACATAAATTTTTTCGTACATTACTTTCGTACATAACTTCGTACATACTTTTTTACTCACCGCCAAATTATCGGTGAAAGAAATACACTTTTTGACATATAAACTCACGTTTCACAGTTGAAGAAGAGCAAAATCTAAAATCAGTTTGCATAGTTGAGGAATTGACCCCAGAAATCACAGAAATAAGTAGAGCATACGTATAGAGCATATGTATATAGATCCCAGAGAACTTGTAAATTTGTTTCAAATCTTCAATAGGTTTCTATACCATTTCAGCTGGTATAAGCGTTGTTATTTAAATTATATTTCAAAATGGTGTTGCAAAAGGGGTAAGACATTCAGATGATACCTTGACAGCAATTTATTTATCCTTTGTAAGCAGATAATGTATTAGCATCATCTTTATTTTGTAAAATTTATTTATATTTGACTGTCTCTGTCTGCAATATATCTTATTATATGCTATAGCAAAAAGCACAGATATAGTACGATTACAAATGATTATTATTAGTCTCATGCACATGTACTGTATTATTTCACTGTCCCTCTCAACTAGTCTTATTTTAATATTTTGTGATGAAAAATTAGTTCATTTAGATTCAAACTTTTTTTATTTTGTTCTTAAAATCAATTGTACTTCTCGTAAATTCACTGTCTTAGCTGCAATTTTGATTGGAACCTCATTAATATAGTAAAAACTTTATTTTGCAGAAGCAGATTTAGAACCGGACAAGCATGTAAGATTGTGTCAACACTAGTTAAAATAAAAATTTTTCTTGCATTCTCAAATATTCAATTAAGAATAACATTCATATTTTATTAATTGACTTTGTTCATCAACGCAAGTCATTCAATTTAATAATGGAAACTCGCCCTAAATCCGGTGAGTAATTCAATTTTCATTGTTATGTGGTGCGAGATATAAATTTCGAGACTAATGAGGCACCTAATTTAACTTTGTTGCGAATAGGTGATAAGCCATACAATCAGAACAAACACCCAATGTTTACTATAAGTGTTACTAATGTTAAATGCTAATGTCAATTCAATCAATCGGTATAAAAACTTTGGTATAAGTTCGGGCTTATAGGTCATGAAAAACCCAAATATGTCCCAATTAAAAATCAAATACGGCGTCAGAAACCATAAAGAAAAACCGATAAAGTTATTAAAAAGACTCAGAAATAAAATAATTTTAATTAATCTCCGAAAACCATTTTAAATTGCGAAGCACACGCATGCACAGCAATTATAGAAAGTATATATCTGTTTGTAAATCCATTTAAATTGCCAAATTTTCCTGTTAAAAGTACTTTTTCCCTTATTTTCTTCTTATTTGAGTTCATACGTAAAATAGACATTTATTTTTATTTCAGCCAAAAAAGCTAAACCATCCACGGAATGTGGTTCTTCTAAAGAAACTTGCACTAACAAAAAGCCTGAGAAGTTTCTACCTGTGTCTTTGGAAGCTGCAGAGCGTCGTCATTTTCTGCATGAGATGATAAAGAGTTTCCCCCAAGCTATGCAAAATCGAGTGACTGTTTTGAAGAATGTTCAACTCGAACATATAGACGCGGACTCCGAATTCTTCAAGGAAATGAATAACTTGGAGGTGAAGTACGCTGCTAAGAGCCAAAAGTTTTATGAGAAGAGATTCGAAATAATTTCTGGTAAGTTTGATCCACCAAAGCAAGAGCCAAAGTGGAAGGAGTTCGATACAATTGATACAATCGCAAATGGTGATTATTCTTTTGAGGAAGTTTTGAACGAGTATAAGATATCCAACGACGCTATCGGTATTCCAAATTTTTGGTTTACGGTTTTGCGCCATGTAGATGTGATTGCTCATTTGATCCAAGAACACGATGAACCAGTCATGACAGTGCTTTTACGTTAGAATTTCATTTTGATAAAAATGATTATTTCACTGATAATGTTCTCACAAAAAAGTACACTTTCAACTTCCAACGATACTTTTCTGTGTGTGTTCACAATTATGTTTTGTTGGAGTATCTTCAACCGTCAACCAGTGTCCTTGAAAAAAGAAAATTTATTCACTGGGACAGATTTAGAAAAGAAAAGCCTGGGTATACTTAGGGTATAAAACAAAAATTTTTAAAAAAAAAAAAAAAATTAAAGTAGAATGATAAATTTAAAATATAACTAACTATACAAATAACTGAATTGCTTGTAATGTAATAATATGAAATCAGAATGTGAAAATAAACTCGTTTTATTATATTGTATTAGTATTACTCTACTTCATCAAGGTAAATAGTTTTTAAAGCATCACAGTAGAACAACATTCAAAAAAAACTATATTCCTCGTCGCGCACCTCTATTTCTTTGTTTTATCCGTAAATTCACTTCTAGTATTTTGTTGAGTGTTACTGCACTTCAGTAATGACATTATTCTAATAATTATATCCATATGAAGAAAGGTTAAACCATTCGCTTATAAATTTTTTTATTAATGTTTCTTGCATGTTACCACGTTGCATTACTAAAACTCGTCGAAAGTTTAGTTTTTTAGATCACAATTCGCGGGTGCCTCATGAAGAAGTTCTATATCACAACCAAAAGAGAGCACTTGTTCACCAGACTGCCCTTTTATCCTCTTTGTTTATCTGTCTGGTTAAATCAGAATTTTCTGTTACCCGTTTGGCGGTCACTTTTTCCCTCACAAGATATTAGGTCGTATCATTTCCAGACTTATGGGAGCTTTTGTTTCCTTTTCTCTGCATTTCTATTCTTCACTGCAAATTTTGGTGATCAAAACGAAATGTAAGGAAATTTAGTTTTCTGAAGACGTTTGGTGACAATGTGAGTATTGTTTAAATTCACTTTTTTTTATTGTGCACGTTTTTTCAACTGAATAAAAATTTACTTAAATATTTAAAATTTTTAATAATACTAATTATTAATTTTAGTAACTAAATTAATAAAATAATGTCTAACATCAAAAGATGATCAATATCATAAAAAATTTTAAAACTGTGTGATGACTCTTGTCCGTTAGAAATCACTCTTGTGTGTCGACCGTACTGTGTTCAGGTAATGTCGCTGAAATATTTACAATTCAATAATTTTAATACACTTAATTTCTTTCAGGTAGATTGGAAATTTGTACAAAATTTCCATCATTACAACCTAAAAACAAAACCCTTTTCAGTATGCAATTGGAAAAAAGATATAAACCTAACGTTAACTACAGTAAAGAACAAGAAAGGTAATATGGTTTCAGAAAAGGTCATAGTTGTGCGTCTGGCATGCTGAAAGTCCTCGAAGATATAAGATTGAGTTATGATACCGTTTTGGTAACTTACTTATGTCTTCTAGATTGCTCTGTCAAACACTCAAAAATAAGTTTCACTTCTCCAGATTAGCTTCTAAATTTATTTTTAGTTATTTAACTGAGAGATTGCAGTCAGCAGTTATTCATAATAAATCTTCAAATTTTGAACATCTGTTTTCTGGGATTCCGCAAGGCTAGATTCTCAACCTTCCGCACACGTTTTCTCAGTATATAAATTCTCAAAGCTGCATGAATATGCTGATGATATACAAATGTATCATTCGTGTCGGAGTGATGGTTTAAATGACCATCTAACAAAGATTAATATAGATTTAGCATGTATACATCGCTGGGCAATTGGACAATACTGGACAATATGCTGCTAAATGCAGATAAAACCATTATTTTGCCGCTTACTAGGTTCGAATGAAATGGATGGCGCTATGGATGGAAGTACATAAGTCTTATTACGTTTTCAATAAAAGTCAATTATGGTACATCAAATTCGAATTCGAATAAAACATAATTATCTTTTTAAAAAATGTATATTGAATAAATTGATAGCATTTAAGTGCAAATATATTGATACATACTTAATGTTCATTTTCAATTTGGACATTTTAACATTTCAACACCACTGAACTATAACCATCATAACCAAATTAACGGGAAGGAGAAAAAGTTCATGTCAAACTTTTTAGTAGTTGTAGTATTAGGTAAGTACCTAAAAATAATTAATATGATCATCAAGTTCAATAACATGCAGAATACACAGGTCATATATGGCGAAGTTCTATTTATTTACTTATTTGTGTACCTAAATAAGTACAATAAAACTTCTGTACATTGAATTCAATACATTAAAGCTTTTCCTATTTCCTTTTGCTTTTCCTAACTTAAGTTTATTCTTATAAATAAATATTTTATTTTTCTTTAATATCTATAAATCATAATATCTAAGGATCTCCATAAGAAATTGTGATGACCAGGAAATAATTTTCCAGTCTCATAGTAAAGAACCACTGTATAATAAGCAAAAGAGACATACCTGACCAATTTAAATAAATAAAGTTACATATTCTGAAGAGCATTTTCAAGTACGTTATATGCCGACATACCTTAGTTCTCCAGACATCAGGGCCCAAAACTGTTCAGGTTTTACATTAATTTAGTTAAGAAAAACTACACACCATTTAAAGCCAACTGGTGTATATACAATTTTAACATATACAACTATATATACAACATACCCAATATATACAATTTTAACAATTTGTTGGCGGTAGTTTTCAAAGAAAAATTTTCAATTTTAACTCTGATATATGAACACCTGATTTATATTGGCAAGGGATTTTAAAAAAGTGCGCCATCTTTTGCAACTAATTTTCAAAGTAATCCTAAAACACAGATATGATTTCACAGGACACTATATTATTATTATGATGATGTGTCTGCACAAGACGCGAAAACTTTAAAGCTTTTTATAGCTTTTTGACGAATTTCGACGTGTTTTTAATGGCTCAACCTTTGTTTACGACACTATGCTGTTTGGTTTAAAACTTCGGAAATATGAAAGCTTCTTGAAAACCTCAAAATAATGCCGCTCGGAGAGGACATTTATAAAAAAGCTTTACTTTTTACTAGACATACAATTTTCAAACTTAAAATATCTTCAAAAAGGTGTCGAGTCCTTTTATTTGACTTTCATTGATCCGATTAAGGTATTCGATCTGAGACAGTGATTATCCCAGGTCAGCTGAGAGGACCTTCTCTAGGAATAGCATAATATATCGTATAGGTAATACTATAGAATAGGTTACCGGGAACATTATCTATTATAACAACTGAGCGAGTTCAAATAATTTTTTTTATTAAGACTTTAATACAATCAGTTAAATATTATTACTAGATGAAACAATTTTACTCAAACCAGTCGTCTTCTTTTTTTCTAAGATAATGCAGTTTGGTGGTTTTTTTAAGTCCACACATTTGAAAAGCCTTTCCTACTGAACTTTAACCATTTGACTGTTTGAAAATTTAGGTAATGGTGAAGAACATTGTTTGTTATGAACCAGAAAACACTGACTGAAATAACCTATTGCAGACTTTGAAACTCTCATCTTTTATCATTGTAATATATTCTTCCCATTTTTTAATCGTCAAGTGACGTTCTTAGATACTTAATAGTATTTTACTATAGAATTTGAATCTGAAAAGCTTAAACAGAGAGACAAGCAGGAGAAAGGGGACAGTCCTATTCATGAGCACTACACACACATGAAATAGTCTTGTGGTCACCACTTTATTTTCGTATATGTTATTTCATCAACAGCATTTTTAAGGACATATATTGATTCGACCTCAGTCAAAATCGTCGTGTCGCTTGTAAAAGTAACTGTAATCAATAAGTTTGGTGTTTGGTGGTGGTCTTGTATATTGCGTGTTTACGTATATATGGTATAACAGAAGCAGTCCGATAATACTACCTTGGCATATCTCTTTCAATAAGTCTAAACTGCGAATGCTCGTTTTTTATTTTACGTGAAAAAATAGTTAAGTCAAATATGATTTATATAATTTGAAAATATTACAAAATTCACGTAGAATATTTTGCACGTTAAATATGACTGGAAGTACACATAAAAAGATTAAATATTAAAAGAAAAACTAGAATGTTCTCAAAATTATTTTTGTGTTTATCCGTTTAATTGTTAAGTATTAAATAATTAAGATGCCATCTTAGCACCAAAATAAAATAAACGCAAATATGATTTTCATCTGATGTAAATGATGAGTTCCATTGGTATGCATCCATCTCAGGTGTAACATGAAGGCTATAGACCACCTCTACATATCTCCGCATATTGATGTGGCTCTATGCTTTACTTACAGTGATCTAAAATTGTTTAATGGACTGTACTTGCATTAGATAATTGAAGTTCGGTAACTCATCACTCTCTGATTAAATGGAGTACTTCTAACTCAAACGAAGTTTTTTCAAAACGAATGGTGCTAAATGGATTAGAAATGAAAAACAAGGCTTTTTGTTAAATAATGGAGATTTGTAAGCATCTTTTGCTTAAATCACTCACTTATACGTATAATGGTATTCAACACAAAGAAGAGAATCACATTTTTTTTAACGTTCTTGCGTGCCATCTCATCGACTATATTCGATTTCGTGTTAAGTAGTTGGTGATACATTTTTCCGGTGATGAGGTTAAGATATTTAATCCAGCAATGAGAATTTCTCTCCACTGATAAAGTTATTTCTTGTTTTTAATAAATATTTTTTTTTTACGAATGACAGTTAAATTTGTATTTCTAGTAAATTATTTCTATTTCAATATAGCAAGCAAGCATACTATATATTTTATTTGACATTATGTGTGGCCACCCTTTCAAAAAAAAATTATGATTGAAGTCTCAACGAATACTGATTTTTCAACAAATTTCATATAAAATGTAAACAGATTAAGAAGAGATTTCCTAGTCATGTGACAAAAGTCACAAAATTGAATTAAGTATGACTTACGTCGGCAAAATTGATGACTTAAGCATGACTTAAGTTGGTAATGGAATTTCAGTCACGACTGTGATATCAGCCATACTTCTGATATTTTTAATCAATTATTTAAATTGTAATTAAATTTTAAGTAAAGAAATTGTCATATACTGCAAACGCTTAAAGATGTATGTCGAGAACTAACATATCAAGGTTTACATACATTCATAGTAACAACAAGATTACGATAAGCAATAATTTTATTTATTTTATCTGAAGTTTTATTTTTTGTTTCTTTTTTTTGAGCCTTTTTTCATAGAAGTTTATCTTCAACTATTGAATTGGGAGCTTCATGACTTTCTATAGGAATTATTCCTTTTAACCCTTTCCAAATTCCACTATGATAACTTTTATATAAATAAAAAAAATTGTATTATTTTATTTTAATTTTACTTATTTATTGATATTTGTTTACAAATATAATATTAATTATACAATCGATAGAAAGATTATTCAATATTTATTATTATTTAATCTTTAATATAACTAAATGGTACTAAATATTATATAGCTAGTACTTTGTATTTTATATATATATCATACTTTTGTCAATAAAGACAAAATAAACTTTATAATGATTGATGTCATTTGTCTAAAATTGTCAAATGCATAAATCCAGTAGCTATTGATTTATTGATGGGCTCTTAATCATCATAAAACAACGAAACTGTTCCACTCACTTCGTTAATAGTTCATTGTCTTCTAAGCAATTTACTCACATTTCAAACTATTGGTTAATGTAATAGCTTTCTAAAATCAAATACTTTTTCCCAGGATTTACGGTGAACCACCCCCAAAATAGCTTTGTTTTCTCCAATTGTGATCTGTAGAGCACTTTCTCCGATTTTTGTCCAATAGGAAATGCAATTGATCTTCCCAGTTTTTAATGAGAATATACCACAGATAGTTCATGAAGACATCTGACGTTGCAGGATAACTGAAATTTATAACATCATATCATCACTTTTTTGGACAAAAATACTTCTTAAATGAGTTTGTTTGCTTTCCCAAGGATTGTTTTTCTAATTTTCTATTTCACTTTTACTCTTTTATGACTGAGGGGCTTATCCCTGCCCCCCAGTTAAATTGGATTTCATATTATCTCAAAACGTGCTATTCAAGGTTCGACTATCAGTTGTAAAAATTGAGTTCAAATAATCGTCTATAAATATGGCAATATTTGTAAAATTTTCTTATGAAGTACTTACTAACTTATTTCGCAATTACCACTCGTTATCGGGTTTCGACCTAAAGAAGCGCTCCTCTTCAAACCTCTGATGCGTGTGCACTGTTCGGTTCAAGAAAAATAAATAATGGAGAAAATTTCTTGAGTATAGCTAGCGAATTGCCAGTACATTGGTTTGCATCTGGAAATCAAATTGATTTTATTCAAGACATCATATTTACAACAGTATATGTCTCCAAATGCACCATGTAAATGATGTTTTCCCTATTATTGGTGATGCATGTATATTTGTACAGGAAAAGAATTATATGGCAATATTTGTCGAATTGACATTACAGATACATAAAAAAATGAAAAGTTGAATATCTCACATAACGTTTCACATCTCCACAAAATTAACATAATTTATACTTGCCTGTAATCATGCAATCTAATCCTGCTAGAATCCGTGACTCTGATGACCGCTACAAGGATATTTTAAGCGAAGCTCGCAAAAACGTTCAAAAAAATGTAGCAATATTTGTCCTTATGAATGCAGCGATACGTATCAGTGCGTATCACAAATGAATTATCATTTTTAACTATCATTTGAGCAATAAAATAATTTTTTAATTAATTTTTTTTATTTATTTAGCTGCGTTGCTGGTCAGGAAATTCAATTTAATTTAAAAATTCAACAAAAATCAGATAATGAGGACGAGTATCTGCACGGTTTTTAGGAGGTAAACTTTTTAAATATATTTATTTATTTGTATTATTTGCGAATTTTAAATAAATTCTATATTTCAGTGTCATAAATTACTTCTAACATTGATTTCAATAAAGCATACTCGCCAAATACTTTTAGTTATGACAAAATTATTTGCAATATCGTATGTCGTATGGCGTACTCTATTCTTTTATTGATTTAATGAAGTTTTAATAAAATAAAAGTACGCAAACAGACAAACATCTATTTTGTGTATATTTTTAAATAAAATTAGATTATTTCATCTATACATATATTTATGTATATCGCATCTATTTGCAACAGAAGAGATGGAGGAGTTCAATAAGTAACTCTTTTGTATCTGCTACATATGGCATGTACATCTGTCTGTCATCCAAGATGATGTAAGTACATCAGGTTCACATGTGGCAATATATATAAATAATTTATATTTATCAGGTTAACTAGATATAATAATAAAGTTTTATTTATATTTGTTTTTATAAAGTTACAATCACAACGTTTCCGACTGACCGAATTATCGAGGCATCATATGGAGGCAATTTTTTCGGTGTTAGGCAGAAGATTAGCTGATCTTATTATTCTAAAGTGTTCAACGCTTTTTAATTTTTCTCACCATTTTCCTGCATTTATATAAAACAAAATAAGCAAAATCATAGTCAATTCACTTTGGTTATTCAATTGAACAATGTTACGTTCAACATCTTGAAATGTGTCGTAAACGGAGTAAAGTTCTGGCACGGTGGCGAGGCCAGCTAGCTCGTCGGAAGAAGGGATGGATTATTAACACCGCTATACTACTATTGAATCGGAACAAAAAAAACTTCGTGCCAGGTTATTTTATTTAACAAAACAAAAAAAATGAAATTATGGTGATTAAAATGGATCAAAAGAAAAATAAGAAACATAAAAATAAAAAAAAAAGAAAAAGAAAAAAATTTATATAAAAGAAACTGTCTAAGGACAAAACTGGGTCTACCAGTGCCACTCCGTACTGCCTCTGTCCATGTCTGTCAGTTTGGACCTACCCTACTTTTATATATATTACGATGATGTCTCTGCACAGGACGCGCAAACTTTAAAGCTTTTTATAGCTTTTTGACGAATTTCGACGTGTTTTTAATGGCTCAACCTTTGTTTACGACACTATGGTGTTTGGTTTAAAACTTCGGAAATATGAAAGCTTCTTGAAAACCTCAAATTAATACCGTTCGGAGAGGACATTTATAAAAAAGCTTTACTTTTTATTAGACATACAATTTTCAAACTTAAAATATCTTCAAAAAGGTGTTGAGTCCTTTTATTTGACTTTCATTGATTCGATTAAGGTATTCAATCTGAGACAGTGGTTATCCCAGGTCAGCTGAGAGGACCTTCTCTAGGAATAGCATAATATATCGTATAGGTAATACTATATAGAATAGGCTATCTGGAACATTATCTATTTAACAACTGCGCGAGTTTTACGATTTTTTTTTATTAGGACTTTAATACAATCAGTTGAATATTAATACTAGATCAAACAATTTTACTCAAAGCAGTCGTCTTCTTTTTTTCTAAGATAATGCAGTTTGATGGTTTTTTTAAGTCCACACATTTGAAAAGCCTTTCCTACTGAACTTTAACCATTTGACTGTTTGAAAATTTAGGTGATGGTGAAGAACATTGTTTGTTATGAACCAGAAAACACTGACCATTGCGCGCAGTACCTACAGTTGTGTATTGTATATGTGTCTCCAGATAAGCACTTGTTTATGTTACGTCTTTTCGGTGGGTCGCAAGTATAGCATAAGATGCATGCTGGCTCACGTTATAAGGGGGAAAATTATGAATGAACTTTTTAATGAGTGCACCCCCCAGAAACATGCCATTGAAAAAAAAAACGATATTCATAAAAGATCATTTTATATCTTTGTAACTTATTGCAACAATTATTAATGTATATTCATATGATAAATAATTAAAACATAATATATACATTATAGTAATGATATTTTCATTATTTTTTCAGTAATTAATAATACATAGTGTTTTATAACTTAAATCTGATTTGTTATGTGAAGGATTTTTTTTATGACAATGTTCGACTACTTGCAGCATATAACGTTTTTCCTCTTCATTTTTTGTCAATTATAATTTTTGTCGAATTATAATTCATCATAAGCCTTTTTCTGCACAGAATTCAAGTTCATCTCAATAATCTTGTCTCTCCATCCAAGTCGAGGAATTGAAACGGATAAAACTTTTCGACAGGCAAAAACGATAAAGAAAAAATTATTATCTTGTAGGTCACAATATCACTAAGGTGCTTTGAGGAAAATGACTACAACGCACTTATTATTATTATTAAATAATAAGCTATGAATGTACCCCGACCTAAAAGATCTATTGTGCGCCCAACTAAAACAATTCTAGACTATTTATAAATCTCATAATTGCTGTGGGCTAAACTATACCTATTTGATTTGGGACTAAGATCCCGCTTCCAAGGTCGACTACAAGTTCACGTCTTGCTGCCGCTGGGCAGTTGCATAGAATATGTTCTAATGTTTCCTTCTCCTCATGACAAAGTCTGCAGAAGTCACTTTCTGCCACACCTATAATCTTCATGTGGTAATTAAGTCTACAGTGTCCTGTAAGAAGTTCAGTGCAGATTTTAAAATCGTTTCTGGTAAGGCCAAGGATAGCATCAACTTTGATGTGTTCAGGATTGATGAATCTTCTTGACTACCGCATGATTGTTTGGGATCTACAGTGTTTAAGTAGATACTGTTTCTCCCGTTCATATAATAAGTTACTTGGGAAGCTATTTGTTACCTCGCAGAAGGGCTCTGGACCAATAAAAGGATTTCATGCACCCTTCGTTGCTAGGGAATCTGTTATTTCATTGCCCTCATGCCCTTCATGTCTCGGTACCTACACAAGAGTAACATAGTTCCTCGATACTAAAGTATTGAAAAGTTTAAAGCATTTCTAGACAAACTTTGATTGGAATGAAGATTTTGCTAAAGACTTTAGAGCTACTTGGCTGTCTGAAAGAATGCATATTTTGGTACCTCGGGTGCCCCTACATGAGCCTCTGCCTGAGAAATGGAAGCGGGTTTTCCCATTGCTATTGCTTTGCGGAATTTTGGTCCCATAATTCCTGCTTCCAGAGCAATCACCATCTCGACGAGATCGCCTTTATTGATCCTGTGTATTAACCGCCAGTCCATAACACACATGCCCGAATGTTGGCAATCAATTTGCCCCAAAATTCGATCATTTTGCCAGGAATCTGAGCCTGGAAAGTAACCAACATAGATTTTAGATGCCCGAATTTTGGCAGTCAATTTGTCCCAAAATTCGATCATTTTGTTAGGAAGCTGAGCATGAGAAGTAGCCAACATAGATTTTAGACTTTGGCTCTTTTGCCTTGTCCACAACATTAAGTTGGACTTCTTCTGTTGGCTTCAAGGCTGTTCAAGTTAATATAAATTGAAAATTAAAATGAATACAGAATACTGAATTTAAAGGAATGGAAAGAATGTGTGAAATTTTAAAATAAAACACTAAAATTTTACTTTTTTCCCAATTTTCAAATTTATGAAAATTTTGAATTTAGTTTGATTTTTTTCATATGATTTTTGACGTATGATGGCAATATACGTTGGAGTTTCCGATGAAGGTTCACAATTGTTCGCTTATTGCGTAGGTAACACGTTTTTCTTTATTGGCCGAAGTGTGTGGCCAGTATACAACTACTGGTCTAGATAGAGAAAATAGTGTTGTTGTTTTGCATACATTTCGGCCTGTATAGGCTAGCGAATTTATGTTTTTTACCATACTTGCGAGCCACCGAAAACACCTAATCTTATTTTTGCTTGTTAGTTTTTGCTTTAATCACTGCTTGATTAACTGTATAGGTACTAATATGGACACCTATACCTCTTTTGTGAAGTTGATTGAAGTACAGACCTCAATAAAGTAAGTCTCAGTTTAAAAGACAACGGACTATATACCAAACATAAGCGAGATTTTGGTGCAAGGGCTAAAGATTAAAGCTCCAACTAAGAAGAAGACTTTATTAAGGATCAATAGTTCTTCCACAGCAGTAAGCCGCACATATCTTATGGACTTTTTCGACGAAATTTGCCTCTTAGTTTAGAGTTAATTATGGGATCCAAATATTTGACATTGGTGCTTTAACTATGCAAGGTGTTTTTAATCTTACGAGGTTCGAAATTTGCTAAAGTTGATTTAGTGTTTACATTATTGTTTCGAGTTTTCATTTTGATTATTGTTATATTTTTAATTTATTGATGAACAATCAGCTCAAACCTTTTTTATGGAAACCTGTATTGTTATTTATAAATTGAAATTGAAAAATTTGTTTTTTAAAATAATTGAACTGAACAAAAATGCATATTATTTGTAAAGTTTTGGAAAGGCTTTCGATTGGTATATAAACATTAGTTCTCTGACATGTGTTTTTCAAATCATAGGAAAAAAAATTAGAAAAGTCGCTCAAAGTCGATTTCCACCAGCAAAGCTCGTAATGTAAACCCCATATAAGGAACTGGTAGAGAGTTTACGCATTCTATTGTTAAGTGTAATCTCAGTTTTGCGGTATAACCTCAGTACAATAAGGGGTTTTATATTACGAACTTTGCTGGTGGAAGTCGACTTTAAGCTCAAAACTAATTACCAAAACTGACTTTATTATGTAATAATCGGCATAACAAAGTTCGAACTTCCAACGAAAGTTAGGTTCATTACTAAAAGTTATTAACTTTTTCTGAATACAGTGTTGAAAATAATGCGTTTTTTATAACTTTTAAAACTCATGCATTTCATTGAATCACAAAAGTAAATGGATTTATTCGATATCAACATCTTTACAAGCCACTGCGGTATGTAAGAAAATCAAACCCCTAAATCTGAAAGGTTAAGGTATATTGATGATCGATCGAGAATACGTGTTTAAACACAACTTCGTTTCCCTTTAAGAACAACAAATAATTGAAGGCACGTTAAGAAATTTATAGAGGATCTATTTCTTTGCAGCAAATAATTGACAATAAATAGTTTCATTACAAATGCCTATTTAAAAAGAATCACTTTAATTTGAATATTAGAATATTAGATATTGATATACTCATCTGTGTGACGGGTATATAGCTAAACACATTAGATACTAAATAGAGATAGTAATAGTCTAAATACATTATACCTTCTATGTTTTCATTGTCTCTGTATAAATTAAACCTGAACTCTAAAATTCGTCTGTGTAAATAAGTCCATACCTAATATATCACATGTTGAAAACAATATACACTGTCAATAAAAAATTTCATGGTAAAGTTATTGTAATAAAAATAAATTGATTTGAGTTGGCAATGATATTGCTTAAAATTTTCTTACAAAACTCAAAACTTGAAGTTTTCATTTTAAATTTTATTTTTGTAGGTGTTGTACCAAATATTGGCTCAGAAAATTTTTTTTATTTCTTAACAAGTGTTTTAAATTGAAAATATAAGGGAAAACAATCAAATTGTTTTTTTGAACATGCCTTTAGATGGAATAATAATTCGACAAGCCTTGAGGGAAATTGAAAGTCCAGCTACCGCTGAGCAAATTGCTCGCCATTTACAAAAGCGTTTCAGAAGGCCTTACTATGTTCTCTTGCAGGAAGTAACTGAAACTTTATATGGCGGAAAGTTATTCGGATATATTAAATGTACAAATGGATTTTATTATAATATTGA
>NC_051848.1:82630971-82694057 GCF_002237135.1 Teleopsis dalmanni
GGTTTCGGCTCGTCTTTTCCTCTCCATTCCGATGATTGTTGGCTTGTTTGCATGTCGTACTCGTAGACCCATGTCTCGTCACCAGTTATGATGCGTTCCATGAAAGTTGGATCGGAATTGGCACGATCAAGCATGTCTAACGAGACCTGTCCACGATGGGGTTTTTGGAACAAATTGAGGTGAATCGGAACAAGCCGAGCGTTGACACGTCGCATACACAAATTTTCCACCAAAATCAAACGAGCCATCTCACGACCGATGCCTAGCTCTCGTGCTATCTCTCTAACACTCACATGAGGATTTTGGAACACGATTTCCTTTGCCTTTTCAATGTTTTCGTCGGGGGTAGAGGTCGAAGGTCGTCCAGAACGCGGCATGTCTTCGACGGTCGTACGACCGTCCTGAAAGGCTTTGTACCACTCATAAACTTGAGTTTTCGATAAAACTGATTCCCCATAAGCCTTTTGTAGCATTCGCAAAGATTCTGCACACGAAATTTCGTTCGAAACACAAAATTTGATGCAAACTCTTTGTTCAATATTTTTTTCCATTGTTTTTTTCGCAACGCACTACTGAGGTGAACTGGTTTAAACAGCTGCCGTAAACGAACTGTCTGACAGATCGCGCTCATTTTTGGCATAGTAATTGTCCTTAATTGCTGCCAAACTACATAAACTTAAAATATCGAAGAATATACAGCGCGCGAATTTTAAATGAGAATTTCCGAAAACTTTTCGGTCCCAATGTATAACTTCAGGGCTCTGTCCCTTATGTATTTTTTGATCGGGTCTATTCTAAGGTCTCTTAGCATGTCGTTTGTGCGGATGTACCAAGGCACTTTGAAGAGCCTTCGGAGGGTCTGACTTTGAGCGACTTGTAGCTTTTGTATAGTAGAGTCGGCAGCTTTGCTATACGCGACACACCCATTAAGTAATGCTGGTTTAATTATCTGGCAAAGGTTGTTGTGTTTGAAAAGTGGTTGTAAGGTCTATCTTTTCTTTCACTGTTGCACCTATCTTTACGCTGTGCCGAGGATTTTGATTAGTCCAACAGGGATACCAAAACTTAATACATTTTTTTTTTAATATTAACGAATTTAAAACAAAAGGCATTTTTTGAAACGACGTTAATATAGTGAATTTTTCACACTTTTTCCATTAAGCCTTTCAAATGTACAGAAAAGAGTTCAAATTTATCATATATGTATAAATGTTATATATATGAATAAAAAGTTGCTACATCTATAGTAAATAATGGTGGTAAGAATTCTGCTCAACAGTGAGATAGATTGTCGCTGCGCTCATATCTCTTTATATATGGCGCGATTTTTTTGCGTATGCTGTTAGTATTAGTTGTACTGAGTATCTAGTATTTTTCTAAACAGTTTAAAAGTTTTAAGTGTAAAATGTCAATCAAATGAATAAAATTATTTAATTTTGTATGCTTGTATTTCATATTTTTTATATAACTTTTTCTGCTAAAGCAATGATCAGATTTATTTACGAAAATATATGGGAATAAAAAGTGTTCGGAATAGTTTGTTGTAACACTACTAGTCATTATTTATATATAATTATTGTTCAATTTAAGGTGAATTCGACTACACTTACGACAATACCAATGATAAACTTGTTGTTACAGTTGTAACAAATTTTGCCTCCATAGATCCACTGGTGATAAAAAATTATAATTCATCCATGGGTGGAGTTGATATGGTTGATAATGGGATATCCAACCATCGGATCAATGCAACGACAAATTTCTTAAAATTTTAGCCTACGTTTAAAAAAAAATAAACGCTTAGTAATAAGAAACTCAGATACTAAACCAAGACGTTGTGCAGAGTGTCATATTCATACACCACACAAATGTATAAAACGCGACCTAAGTGCTTATCAAAATAGGTCTGTTCCACGAGCTACTCATAGTAAAACATGAGTAAAACAGAAGTAAAATTTACACAAAAATACTTGAAAATTTGCTGGTGGAACGCGCTTGTGTATACGCAGTGTTTACTCAAAGTTACTATGAGTAGCTCGTGGAACAGACCTAATATAAACATCAAAATTAAATGTGAAATCATTTTTTAATAAAATAAATAAAAATATTTCTAAATATATATATTAATGTTATTATTAATTAATGTTATATTAATAATGTTAATACTTAATAGCAATAGTTTCAATTTTTATGTGCACTTAACAAAGATTGGCAGAGTATATTTTGGAACTAATTTTCTCACAAGCAAGTATTAGTCTATGACTACGCTTTTCGCTGCTGGAAATAATAAAAATATGGAATATTAATACTTGGGTATACCATTATAAAGATTAGTAAAATATTTCAATACCTTATAGTGGCGGAAAATAGGTTATTACCAATACGAAATATAACATAGTGGTTATGTCTTTAAACTATTTTCAACCCATTTACACATCGATATGAGGTACTTCTTATTAGGTGCTGCCGAAAGCACCTATTATTATATCTTTGAAGAAATTTGACAAAATATTTTTAGTCGTCTACAGAATTCCGTACTTATTGTCTTTGAGCCAATATAAGGCCTTTTGAATAATTTGTTTTTGATATATTAAGAATTTTCTGATTTTAAGGTTTTTTCTGGTTAAACTCTGTATTTCGTTAAATATTGAAATTGTAATCCGCTTTTAAGCAAAATTTTTCGTTTTAGCAATTAAATAATCGCTCCAGAATTTTCGAGATGTTGATTGAAAAGATTCCATTGCTATATAATATTTATTAATAAAACTGAAAAATTATATCTAAGAAGAGTATAATAAAAAATTTCGCTTCATTGTTCATAATGTCATTTCGTCAAGAGAATTTTGAAGAAACTATATCATTTTCTATAAACTTTTAGCAACTATCAGAATCGCTGTGATTGAAAAAGTAGCCTTGAAGCATGAATCCGTGTGTGTTGATTGATGGTGTTGAATATTGAATATATGTACTGCATCAGGAGATGAATTATACCTCCCTCGAGTTGCGAATGCAGATTTCTGATTATTTTAGCATATCATAAAAAGCATATAAAATACTCTGCCCCTTAAATATAATTGATGATGATTAAAATTAGATTTTAGTGATAAAATAAAGTTAACTCAAATATAAGTTTTGTCTTAAGTCAATGATGAACGCAATTGTTTTGCTTCCAAATCAGGTGTAACATGAAGGCGTTGTAAAACATATGGAAGTATTGCTTTAGACTTCTTCTACACATCTCCGCATATTCATGTGGCTCTATACTTTACTTACAGTGATCTGAAATTGTTTAATGAACCTTACTTGCACTAGGTGATGGAAGCTGCGTAACTTATCACTCTCTGTTTAAATGGTGTACTTCTAACTCAAACTAAGTTTTCTCAAAACGAATGGTGCTAAATGGATTAGAAATGAAAAACAGGGTTTTTTGATAAATAATGCAAGTTTATAACCATCTTTTGCTTAAATTTTTCACTTATGCCTATAATGGTATTCAACACAGAGAAGAGTTATAATGTTTTCTAACGTTATAACGTGCCTCCCTATTTACCTAATAAGAAATCGATTTTATACAATAGGATTATTCAGTTTTAAACAAGAATTTGCGTCACATGATGTATGGAGATTATGATGTTATATAACAGGGTTAATGAAATTTAAGAGACTATCACTTATTCAAAATCCTGATTGTTTTTTTTTTTTACTTAGCTGCGAAATATTTTCAATTATTGGGTCTAACGCAAGATATTCTGTTTTATAACTTTTTATCGGGAAATTGCAAGTTTCGTCTCTCATATTATCATTTATAATTTTGTCTGATTGTGTTTGCTGAATATTTGCACAAAAATACTTTTTAAGTGACTGCGTTTTTCCAACGATGATTGTTTCTCTTATTTTCTGTTACGAAACTGAGCTCAAGACAATTGTTTTCTATTTTTTATCATATCTCAAGAAATAATGAAGAAAAATTTTAAAATAAAATATATCTCTAAACATGATTTTATATAGTTACATAAATCAGAATGTAAATCAGAAGGCCAGAATGCACTGCGATCTGAATGGATTTATTGCGCAAAAGGTTATAGTAATAAATACTTTCTATAAGTTCATTAACCTATTGATCAAACTTCATTGCAAAATAATATAATAGATGAATCACATATTTACTTATGGTTGATGCTCAATTGATGATTTGAGTTATGATAATTCACAATAATTACTGTCTTTTGCGACAATTTGTCTATTGTGTTCTATATTGACATCGCGATAATATAGTAATACTAAATAATATTCCCATAATGTACTTAGGATGTTCACGGGGCACTGGTTATCGTGTTATGTGATTGTGTGCTTATGTTAGCAACAACAAAATGCACTGAATAAAAACAACCAACAAAAGATATATAATTAAACTGTATTTACATATAAACAAAAGCCTGGCACTTGCAATCCAAATAAATTATATTCGAACGATAAACTAATTAAATTCGATTATTTCCTAAGACCACTGATGATGAATACTTGGCAATACTCGAAACAGCGTTGTATGGTCAGCCAAATTTCAATAAAAATTAAAATAAATTTTTGTGTTTGTCCCTTATTTCTTTCTTTGCTATTCGAAAACCCTTCAAAATATATAAAAAAAAATGTTTTATTGCATATAGAATTTTTTTACATTTAGAATTAAAATTTCTATCACACGTGATGTCATCCAACGGCTTATCCTTGGAATGCACAATCTCTTTTCTATTGCTCTCATATTGGGAACATACTACAGTACTGTACTATAGTGGTTAATTTACTAGGATGGACACATCTATGCTTTCAAGAGATTGTTACAGTCTACTTCAGGCAGACTGTCGTGTCCCATTTAAATTTCCAAATAAGATAGTAAATGCACACGACCGTTGCCACCAAATATATGCGGCCCTGCTAATATCTGCGAATAATGGAATTAACAAATAAAAAAGTACTGGAAAAAAGTTCAGTTGCAGTATTTTTATTACTTTATTTTTGTAAAAGTTATTTATTTTGTTTTTAGTAAGCAAACAACTTCCATTTTGGATTTTTATTGTTTTTAGATTTGAGGATTCTCATTTATCAGATTGCACCTTTGATTGATAAATTAGAATGGTTACAGCTAATAGTATTATTTTCAATGTTTAAAATCATACATCATCCGTTTTTCTTATTAGAACAACATGAGGCCGTCGTATTCTTGTATATCAGTTTTACCAATATATTAATAATATTACTTTTGGTTTCAGGTTTCTAAGTAATAGTCCTTGTCTTTATATATATACATATATAAATAATGCAACCTATAGCACTATTATTAAAAAAAATTGTGTGAAATAAACTCTTGTGATGTATTCTAACACTATTTTACCTGATATTAGGTACAACTAAATTCAATCACAAGTAATACAAATGGAGTATTATATTTTGCGATTAAAAGAAGATTAAGGTAATCATGAAATTTCATTTAAAATAATTTTAAAATTACTTTAAATGAAATTTATTAAACTATGTTATAGTAATTTAATTTAAGCAAACCTCCGACAGACGACAAAATCCCCATAGCTGTAAACGTCACACATATGTTATTATGCCAGTTTATCAATTTCTTTGTGATACAACTAATTAAAAACTTAAATAATAAATAAAGCCAAAATACTACTACTGCTAGAAATTGGTGAAGGAGAAACTCTAGATGGTAGACTTCTTATCCTTAAACAATATTTGTTTTCTCTACCGAGCTGTAGAAATAAGGAATGACCACAAAAGTGTATAGTATAAAATTTATAACCTGAACTGACCAAAAATTTTTAGAATCTAGTAATTTGCGCCATTTTCAGATTAGGTTTCAGACTTGACTAAGAACCACTTCGGATGTGATGACAAGCGGGATAATATATTAATTACACCTGTCCATAAATATATCTCTAAACTAAATATATACTTAAACTTTATCTTTTACATTATCTTCGATATTATGCAATAGATTTAGCCAGTTTTTGACGAGAATTTGCAACAGATAGTTCGTGAAGACATCTCATATTGCAGGACGACAGCATTTAATACATTATCTCTTTTCCTAATTGTTAATTTTTTTACTAAACTGTGAAATATTTTCTATAATTGGAAATAACGTAGGATATTTTGGCTTACAACGTTCGGTTGAGGAATTGTTAGTTTATTCAACATATCATCTACATATACTTTTGCTTGATGGTAAGTGTTGAATATTTGGAGAAAGATACTTAATAATTGATAAAAATATAAAGGTTTCTCTGATTTTCTGTTACGAAATTAAGCTCCAAATATATGTTTATCATATCTTTAGAAACAATTTTATCATCACTTCGTGTTCATAATAAGACACACGTAATAAAAGTATATTTTTTTCTTTTAGCTAAATAAGGTAATTATACATATGAATTTTTCATAATATGATTTTTCACTCCGATGTTATTACGATTTTCTTTGATGTTTAACAGTAAATCTGTCATACAAAATAATGGTGATATTAGTTCTGAATGTGTGAAATTTTTTTTTGAAAAAATATTGCAAATTTTACCCAAATAACAAGTCCAACCAAGTGAGAACTAAGACACATAGTTGAACACAAACATATCACCATAACAATGATAAATCCCAAAGATTTGTGTCCAATTTGCATGCAAATGTTTTAGATAAACACACTCGAGAGGACATTGAAGACCGTCAATAGCCGCAGCAACATATCGTTCGACAAAAACTTAAAAGAAAAATAAATGAAAAATTTGAAGAATAACATCTTCCATTTTAAATATGCTAAACCGAAAAAACCAAAGAAACAACTTAAGCCTTAACCAATGCCAACGGCAATAGTCACAAGATTTCGCAATGATATGGCTCACAGGACGAAAATGGCATCCTCAAAACATGAGTCGAAAAGGATAATATCATTTTGGGAGCTGGGTAGACGATATACTTGCTTAAGAGTTTAAGAACATTTAATTTTTATATATCCTTGGATTTCACATTAAACGACGCCTTTGTTTTATGTCTCATATTTCACAAGTGCAATTTAACATTTATTCACTCATTCGTATAAATGTTTAAACACATTTATTTCAGAGCAAACTCAACATTGGTCTTAGATGATTATTATAAATTTTTTTGTTTGTTTGGCTTTCTTGAAAAACGGAAAAGTGCTAGAACGAAAACTTAAGAACCGGAATATGCAACGAGACATATTTTCACATTTTCTAATCCTTTTCCTTACAACTGAATTCATTTCAACTCAAAGAATATTTTGACGAAAAATGCTAGCCGTTGGCTATTCGTCATTTGCTCAAAAGCATCTTAAGGATTTTATTATTGTAGTTATTTCTACTGTAACATAAAAACTTTACTACGTTGATTAGACCAGACCGTCCATTTCGTAGTGTTAACATTAACGTCAAATTTGAAAAAGGATGCATACATGAAAAAAATTTTATTCGCTATAGCCAGTCTTCTAGAACTTGCTAGCAGAAGTTTAGATACATTTAGTTAAATACATAATATGTAAATTATCTTTTATAGTTTAAAGACTTTATTGTTTAAAATCCGAAATCACTATGTTCGATCTGCAATTGTAATATCAGAAAGATTCGAATATTATTTTTTTGAAAATCTTTGCTTTAAAATCTTTGATTTAATATAGAGAATATAGAATATGGATTATTGATAATAAATCTTACTGATTAATATTAAAAAGTATATCTTTTACGTTTAAAGGAATATTGAAAGAATTTAGTTTGGCAGTAATAGTTCTTTTTTATAGAATGGCAGTATTTGTTTGAAATATCACCGATAAGGCTTGTTAAGCTTGTTTCTTAACTATTTTCACTGAAGAAAAGGTTTTGAGAACGTTTTCAAACCTTTCCTTATGTGAAACCAGTCTAAAATAAAATTAATGAATTTTTACAATTAATTGTGTTCATATGAATAGTCTTAGAAGCGTATAGACCTAGTATTACTTTGATATGTTTATCATTCTTATTGCACTTTTACTCTATTATTACTCTATTATTTGAGAAATTTTTTAAAAATTAAAGATATTACACTATTTCCCAAGAATTCTAAAAAAAATGTAAAGTAAAACCATTACTAATATTAATATTTTATAACATAAATATATATTTTGTATTAGAACTTCAAAGAAAGCAAGTGAATGTGTCTACGCGTAGGTAGAAATTTATTTTAAGATATCGGGTAGAATCAGGTAACTTATTTAAGCCTATTGATCCATAACGTTTAACACATAAGTTAAAATTTTGAAGAAAATGTTTGCATCTCAGATTAACTGAAAAGTAGGTTCTTGACATAAATTGCATATGCGATAAACGGTGCCAAAATAGATTTGCGATTTAAATAGAAGTTATTTAAGGAAAGAATCAAACTTTCAGCAAACTATATCACTGATGTCAGCATGTACCAAAGAAGATGAGCCATTCAGATTAAAATAATTAAGAGGAAAATTTAATTTGGTTTCATCTTTCATATCTTCACGGTGCATCTCAATAAGATATCTGGATTTTTCACGCTTTTTAAGAGAGGCCAACTTGATTACAGATATCTGCATATTTATATATGTAATAAATATCTATATATAAATATAAATCAAACAATTGTAGAAGTGCGGATACAATTTGAAATGTGTCACTGACACACCTTTTTGGGATAGCTCAAACGCCATGCAATTACGACTGGGAGCTTCGAGCAGAAAAATGAGCAGAGTGGAAGTGAACCGACATTTCGTTCAGATACGTGTATAAGTCAGAATTCTTCCTAGATTTATAGAATATGTGAATTTTTAGAAAAGAAAAAGCAGATATATGCTCTTTTATTATACATATAATAAACGTGTAGTGTTTTTGATTGGAGGTATTATAATATGATACCAAAAAGAGAGAAATTGAATGCATCGACTTAAGAAATGCAGCGCTATCCAAGAAAGTATATTTCATCCTCTTAACGTCGTTTTCCTTTCTTAAGTATTACGTCAATGTTTCTATTGTGTTTCAATGTAACATATTTTTGTCCTTTTTTATTATTTTTTTCTAGGTTTTTGCGGTTTTTGATGTGTAAAGACAATGCTATTAAAATATTGAAGCAACAGTAGTTTTTAGAATACATCAGTATCCTTTTAGGTGTTATTCGCAAAAATTTATTTCTATAAATGTTCAGAAGGATTTAACAATAGAAAAGCAGGCATATTTTGTAATCGGTCAAGACCGCTATAAAATATTGACGATGTGAATTGTGGCACTTGTGATTCAACTTGTGATAACTTGGCCCAAATGACAATAAATTAAAATAAAAATATGTTAGAAATAATTAAGTAATGGAGTTAAATATTAAAGTTTATAATGCTTAATTTATAAAATGAAGGTCATACGTCAACCAGTGTTTGTCAAAACAAGATGTCATCTTTAGGTCTACGAAACTGTTTTAGACTATTTTATATTCCAGATATTACTAATTTACTTTGTAAAAGGGAAGATTACGGCAGCGGCGACGGTGGTGACATATTAAACACAGCTTAACTGTGAAGTAATTACTTGGAGGAAAATGATTTTGTCCAATAATTTCCAATTATACGAGTTTATAGTAATATATTGAATTATATATAATCTGACCTCAACAGATAGTAATAGTAATATGTGGCTACATAGAAAAAACCAATCACGGAAAAATCAGTATATTTTTTTTTTATTTATGATTGTTAGAGAGTACAAGGCTCTCAATTTAGTGTTTTTAATAGTGAATGTACATAAAACACACTTTGGATGGATATTTCGACTTAATTTTTTGAATCCTGCCATTAGACATAAAAGATAATAATATTCACATATCTTTCATGGGACATATTACAAGTTTCTTCCGATCACCTTTTGGCATTAAGTTGGTAATAGCTCGGTCGTTACTATTTTATGACATTTACTTTCAAAACGTCGATAGAAAAATCTATTGGGAGTAAGTAGCATGATCTTGTAGGCCAACTTTTATAAAAACTTTGAGATATATCTTGCAGTCAGCGTTTTTCTTAGTAACTTTTCACAATTTTAAAACTTTTTGCGGTTGTTAAACGATCCATAATGTAAATAAGCACATATTGAACTAAATACTCATTGCCTTGGATGGCAGTTCTAATTGAACCGTCACCTTTCACCAATTTTGAAATCTATTATGCCCTTTAGATGGACTAGAATGTTTCTCTAGAGTGTTAAGTCCTATTTTTTTCGGACTTTTTTTTTAGTGTCGAATCCTTATAATTCATGAAATATAATTAACACTAAAATAATAGATGTTTATTGCTAGAGATCTCAGAGTAAAAAAGTCTTCCCTATCTCGAACTGTAACACGTGTTGAAAAAAACTGTATCTATGCTAGAAGTTATTCGGAAAGTTAAGACTTGCACTCAAAAACAGAAATAGCGATCAACAACAATCATGTAACGAACACTCGAAAATGGTTTCAGAGTAAATCCTTGTATGTCTCACAAAAGGCAAAATTTTACTAACGTTCCCAAAAAAAAAAAAAAACAACCTTCGAAAAACGTTTACTTTTATTCAATTTATTTAATTTTTCAATTGAAGATTTGCAAAACAAAAAATCATTAATCTAGGGTTTACTTTACAAAAATTCTGATTGGTTATTACAGCTCATTAATCATCAATTCAATTTGAGAGGTTCAAGATTTTCAATGTGCTTTAAAGTGATAATTAATCAAATACATTGGTGAGAGAAAGTGAATGATTCAATATAATTTCACACTATCACAAGAAGTACAAAAGGGTTTTCAGCAGTGATTATTTATGTTTTCCGACATATGGGTTATTCTTTTACAAAAATAAAAATTTAAAACAGAATCTAGATTTAGATTAGATTAGATATACCATAAACAGGATACCGGCTCCCAACAGTGCGGAGCACCCAACCACAGTTGATCTTTTGTACTGCTACATATCCTAACCGAGCAGAAGACATTCCGCCCTTCGAATGAACTTCAACATGTCAGACGTTATGAAGCTCCTGATGTCAGTAGAGGAAAGTAATTCTTGACACAGTGACCCCTTCCTGGCCCAGATCAAGGCTGGATAGTCACTGAGAATGTAACTGGAAGTCTCGTTTGCTTCTAAGCAGAGTCGATAATCTATTTCGGACAGACCCATTTTGTTAAGGTGGTAACGCAACCCCTGGAGATCCCTTAAATATCCCACCAGCAACCTAAAGTCTGTTCTGTTAAAGAAGGACAGCTTATCGCAACTGTAAGGACGAACCAGCTCCTTAGCCTAATGGTTACCAGGAATGTCGCGCCAGTAGCGACTTCTCTCGGCTGAAAGACATTTTTCAATAAGAGACCTAGTTATAAAACAACTTAATCCATAGTATCGTTTCGGTCCACAGATTTGAATGGCAGATCCTGATGCTGCATGATGGTCCGCAGACTCATTACCATTGATTCCTGTGTAACCAGGCAACTGCTGAAGCGTGTTATAGAACAGCAGCTTTGAGGAAAACTTCCACGAGGACAATGCTTTGATTTCTGGTTGAATATCTGAGTAAATTTAAACACGGTGTCAGTGTACCACTAAATCACTTTTGGTTCAACACCAGTGAAATCGATCGACAATGAGGACTTCGAATTTTCTACCAAAGCGAAATTCCATGATCATACGGTCTGCCCTATCGCCGACCTCTATGCCAGGAACTAATTTGCAGATAATATTTGGCTGCCGAGACTTCCGTGCATATTAAAAACAGGTTTTAGGCTAGCTGCACTCAAAGCTGCTACCTTTTTAATAAAGAGATGCAGAAGGGTAAGACCCACTATTGACTCTAATATTTTGCAACATTTTGTTGTACTTTGTTCCACCAAACAAAAATTGAATACGATACAATGACTCTGACCATTGTGCGGTAGATCCATGACAGATTCTTGGACTTAGGACCCAGGTTCTACCATAAGAGTTTCTGCACATCCACATGAATTGGCTTTGCGAATCATATTATCCAGGTGAGTGTTCTAGTTAAGACGCTTATCTGAAGTAACCCCCAAATATTTGATTTCATAGTAGCATTCAACAGCCGTATGTTTTATAGATAGAGAAAGGAGCTCGTAAAAAAAATTTCAGTCAAATTGGAGGTGTTGAGGTCAAAAAGGTGTCCGATTTGTAAAAGAATGACCCATATTCAAAAAAAAACCCATATTTTCATAGGTTTTTTTTTTGGGATATTCTGAACATATTTCTGGAAATCAACAGCATCATTAGTAATACCGTTATGTGATGTCATCCTATTTAGAATTGCATAGCACAGCATTGTAGGTTCTTTAAAAATGATAAAATTAAATTTGATAAAAATCACAATTTAACAAAAACCATAAACAAATTAGATATGTTTGGAAAGTTAATTATACAATTACAAAGGTTTTGCATATCATTTATAAACGTTTTGCTATTTAAAAAAATAGCAAAGTTCTAATAATACATACAAATTACAATTAAAAAAACACTTGAAGCAAAAACAGACTTATTAAAAATGGACGTATCAGAGTGTAGCAAATACAACTGCAGTATTTTCTGAGGAATTCTAGTTTATAAAATACAAGAACTACACTAAAATCGAAAGATAAATGAATAAATGAATTTATAGCTTACATCAGAAAACCGACATAATGACTGGCAGATTAATAAGTTTAAAACTGAAAGTTATTATTATTAAAAGAAAGGATTGTGTGTTAGAGTGTTTCTCCAAGTCCGATTTCTTTAATGAAAAGCAATATAGGGCTTACCCTTCCTAGTCTTGAATCTTTACGACCCATGAAATACCCTCCTAGGTATTTCTTCCGCTTGCACATCAGTGCCGGGCACTCTTCAAGCACATGGTATGCAGTTTTTCTCTCTTCTCTACAGTACCTATAGTCTGAGTTGGATTGAATTCCTAACTTCGATAGGTGATTATTTACAGTGACTGGTCAATAATTCTGTAATAATTCTTAGGTGGTTTTTTGATTGTGCTATGCAATCTTTGAAGCGTTTTAGGTTGTAAGTCCCTAACAGCATTTTAGATTGTGAGAGTTCTGGTAACTTTTTCCAATAGAGTTCTCTTTCTTTTTCCTCTGCACCATTTCTAAGAATAGATAGAGCTTCTTTGCCTAGACCATAGAATGGTTCTGGTCCCATCGTGAGGCTCCACATCTTCTTGCAAGTTTGTCTGCCATTTCATTACCTTGGATACCACCATGTCCCGGAATCCATATTAGGTGCAAATGATTGTTCTAGCCAAGTATGTTCAGCTTGTCAATGCACTTCCATACCAGTTTACCTTGTGGTCAAAAAAGAATTTTAATTTTTAAATTCCCGCGCTTATCCAATCGGTAAATTTTTTTATTTTCACCCTGGCAACACTATTATACACATTCTTTAAAAATTTTAACGCATATCGTACGATTAATTTTGTTTTTTATATTGGATCAAAAATTAGAACAACGTGCGTGCATGAAATTTTGTGTTGCAAATGGATTCAAGTGTGCTGCAACTGATAAAAAATGTTAAAAAAGGCCTTTGATGATTTGTGTGTGTCGCAACCACGAGAAAACGAATGGTTTAAAAGGTTCAAAGACGGTCGTACAAGCTTGGACCATGATGAGATTCTTGGCCGCCCAACAACATCTGTTACTGAAGAAAATATTGAATTTGCGGAACACATGGATCGGCTGAACACATTTTAACTGATGTTTTGGGTTTGAAACGCGTCGCTTCTCGGCTGGTGGCAGAAAAGCTGCATTTCATTCAAAAAAAGCGTCGTTGTGAGGTGGCCAAAGAGATGATTTCCAACGCAGATAGTGACCCCACATTTTTCGAACGCGTCATAACTGGTGATGAGACATGGGTCTATTAATTTTGACATGACCACCGCCCACCAAACAACAATTGACCGAATACCGAATGGTGCTTCGAAGGTGAGCCGAAACCGAAAAGAGAACGCCAAAGTCGGTCCAAAATTCGTGGTGCGGTGCACTATGAATTCCTTCCGGACGGTCAAATGGTCAAACGGTCAATAAGGAGTATTATTTGACCGTTTTACATCGTTTGCGTAAGGCCATTCGCAAAAAGAGACCAGATTTATTGAAGTAAAACTCATGGATTTTACACCACGATAACGCACCGGCCCACACAGCGTTGGTTGTGTCGCAGTTTTTGGCCAAAAACTCCACCAATATTATCAACCAAGCACCGAGCACCGTACTCTCCAGATATGACCCTGTGTGACTTTTTCCTCTTCCCCCGACTCAAATTGCCATTGCGAGGAACGCGTTTTGAGACCACAAAGGCCATAAAAGAAAATCCGCTGCGTGAACTAAAGGCCATACCTTCGGCGGCCTATAAAACTTGTATAAAAAATTGGATCAATCGTTGGCATGCATGTATTGCCGCAGGAGGAGAGTACTTTGAAGGCGATAATAAAGAAAATTATTAATAATTAAAATTTTGCATTTTTTTTTTAAATTTTCGTCCTTTTTTGATCATAAGGTAGATGATACCTGGTAAGATATGAGTGCCATTACAGCTGCCTGGCTGTCAGTCAGTATTGTGATTTCACGATTCCGGTAGTTACGTTCAATGTTGAAACTGACGTATCAATTTATCGCGTATATTTTCGCTTGAAAGATAGTTACATTATTTCCTAGTGCTTCCCAGTATCGCTGGGAAATAATACAACTGAAAGTTATAAACCAAACAAATTTCAGTAAAGTAAGATGTTATAAGAGAGCTTTTAAAAAGTAGTGAACTACAACAACAAGAATTCTTTTTGAATTATTTTAATTAATTGAACTTTTGCCTGGCCATACAATTGTTATGACTATACCCATCAAATACCCATCATCAGCGGTCTTGACAATTAGTTTTTGTTATTTATTATTTATTAAATTTGCTATTATTAAATTTGCTTATACCATATCATGTTATTTATATATAATTGAAAGTGAATGTAATTAAGAGTGTATTAACTTTAGTGAAGCGATGAAATACAAAACAAAACATACTTTAAAAATATTATTTTTTTTTTTTTTCAATTGTTCAAAGATTCCAAAAAAAAATATTAGGCATTTACCAAAGAATAATGTGTATTTTTACTTTTTTTAACGTCGTTACTAGGTTTGGCACCTATAGTTCTTAACTACCAATCAAAATTAAGCAAACATTCACTTTAATAGATACATACCCAGTAATACATACTGAGAAGATAGGTACCAGTGATATTTATTACTAACTATGAAAAAGTACAGAACGAGTGCAAAGTTTTAAATCAGCGAGTCAAGTACCAGGAGCACAGCAAACAGCAGCAAGCAAATTGCAGTTCATGTTAAAGTACAATGTTGAACTAAACGCTTAACATTGCATAGCTCTGTTGTTAACATACTCTTTCGAGTTTTAGTTTCTGTGGGCGGCAATGTGCTATAACACTTCGTATGATGTTTATAAAAGTAGTGGTTGATTTAACGTTTCGGTTAATTTAAGAGACTGAAATTACTTACCAAGAGGAGTAAATTTAATTTTATTAGCTATAATTTGTCATGTATTTAAAAAATATATAAAATATATGAAAATTAATTGGGACTTCTAATGATTTAAAATAGTTCAATTGTGCTTATCAAGTGCTCAGTCTTAATAATATCACGTTCCATGATATAAAAAATTTTCGCATTTATTATTGTTTAACAATGATCATTTATTTTGTTTCTTTAAAATAATATCGAACCTATATTCCTACAACTTTGGCTAAAAAAATATTATAATAATATTAAACTTTATAAGATTACAAAACCATTTGTACTTGATCGAAAACAGCTTTATTGTTTAAATAACATATTTTATATATTTTCATTGATATAAAATTGAAGGTTATAAAACTATTTAACAACATAATTTCCTAATAATTTCCTAATAATTTCCAATAAGTCAATAGTTGCTCTAGAATTATGGTAAATAGCATCATCTGTATGAAACGAGACCAAGTCTTCTCACTCTTATAAAAAAATTATTCTTTAACCTAGCCTGATACCAAACGCCATTTGCATTGAAACACGGTTTTTCTTCGTTTTCTTCTTCACAAACCGCACAAGACAGTACATTTTTCGAGGCATGTAAATACGAATAGCTTATGGACCACCATTGGATTTTCTTTGGATTAAATTTTCCTAATAAAAGCAATGAAATTGTTATGAATCTCATTCCTAAATGAAATTTGAAGGCAAAAATGTAGATGGACTTCCATATCTTCAAGCAATGATGCACTATGATCATACATAGTGGGTTTTGATGCCTGAATCAATTCAATTTTGTAAGAATATCAAGATCCTTAAATAAAATCTTACGCAGTGTCTGTTTATGTTTATAATTATTTAATATTATTTAATAATTTGTGTTAAAATCATCACACAAATATTTGGTTACATGTGCTTACATTTCATTTAGGCCAATACTGTGACCAGTCATTGACCAACGAAAAGTGCAATTCTGCATTATCAGCTTTTCCTGATGGTGATTGCACTGAAAAAAGTATTTAATATTTTGCCCTATAATTATGTCAGTACAGCGTGAGCAAATTTATTCTTTTGTGAATTACGCATCATTATTTATTGTTAATTAATGTATAATTCAATAAAAATCAATAAAAATCAATCGTAACTGTAATCACTCTTATCGATTAGTTTGGGTGACAAGTGCAGAAGCTACTTCACACAAAAAAGGGCTATTAAGCTAACACAGATGAAACATCTGGGTTAGCATCAAGTTGCGTTCACTGTCTAATTGCAAAGAAAACGTTCTTGCAAACGATATATTATCGACCAACCTGCTTTAAAAAGAAGTTAAAAAATTTTTTTTTAAAGTCGCTGGTATTGACTATAATGTATTTTCAGGTACAGTAAACTATTTAAAGTGATCGCAGAAAAAAATCCGTTACATATATATAGCAAATTAATATTCTTTAATTAGATTTATGCTCGATTTTACACAAGATTTTTCTACCTCCCTGTTCGTCATTAACAGCCTTCGCTTGGTTCACTGTGCTTTGCCAAAGTCATCTTACGTTAGTGGATGTGGATTTACCGGTGAACTCTACTGGAGAACCAAAAAATACACTCGATTTAATTAACTTTTGTGCAAATAAAGGAATTTATTCAAATAAGCAGTAAACTTAAATCTGGTTTGATCTGTCATCAGATAACTTCCCATTTATAATAACAATAAATTTTCAAATTTAAACAACACAGAATATTTCACTCCCTGACAACAAATTGGATAAATCACTCCATCGAAATATACCAGTTAAAGATACATAGTATTGGTATTTAAAATGAAGTTTAAGGTTTTACATTAGCAGTTCAAAACTCCGATTGGGAATGGACACCAAATAAAACCTGGCCGAATAAGCAAACCTTCATTCATTTTGATTTTTAACGAAGAAAGGTGTTACGTTTGCTACAAACTGCTTGTTTGCAAATCATTTCAAAAACAACTGTAATGCCTAAAATTTTATCACATAAAATTTAATGTTATAAATCCGCGGTCATGGCTGACTATAGAAAAGGAACACATTTCACAAATTGTACAGGAACACAACACAGTTAAATAGTAAACACAAGACTCACTAACTTGAATGAATTAAATATCAAACATCTAAATCAAATTAAATAAACATTGTTTGATTAAGATTGAGTATATTTATAATAAATAACTCACCGAAACCCACCCCCGCAGCAACAGAAAAATCCTGGTACACTGGGACACTTGAAATATTCTGAAACTTCAACCCATTTACGGAGGGTACCGTTGATCGCTGACGATATAAAAATTACGTATAGCTGGTAGGCGGTCTCTTTGAGATCTTTCGATTTTAGGCAGTGAAGTTGGTTCAATTATTGATTACTTGACTTAGATGAGGTGATGCTGGATAGGTAAGTGTACTAAATTTTATTACTAATTACTTGATATAGTTTTAAAAGAAAACTCCATGCGAGGAAGCAAATTCATAAACCTAAGTTATAAAAAACCAAGTTTTTTGCAAATAATTTTACAGAATTTAATTGAAAAATGGTATTTTTTTTTAAATAAAAATTTTAAAAAGAGAACTCCATGTGTACAGATGACTCTACATAAGCGGTGATAGAGAGATCATGGAATATCGATGTGAACAGCTAAATTAAATGTTGAGTGATTTAGGTAAGCAAGATTCAGGGCTTTAACAGTAACTGAATCCACGTTGCACAGGGCACAACACACGTGCTTTCAATAGTAGCGCGTGTCTGTGCTAAAGTGTCGGAAACTGAAGGTGGCTTGAACAGTAACCTAACGTCTCCGACAGCTGGAAGCTTTAACAATGACCAAAAAAGAGCCTAGTGTCTTCAATCTATAATACAGTACATGTTGCTTTAACAGTCATGTATGTCTGTTTTATATCGTCGTGTATACAGTAACATAGTTCTGTTCAGTTCGGTTGTCGGAAGTGTCAGAGTCTCATCAAAAAAATTTTTTTTGTAAGAATATTGGACGACGGTTGAGTATATCCCAGCTTTAAATGAACCTAAGATCAGATTCATTACACACCCTGATTTCTTTTTCTAATAAAACACTTGACTGTGTCGTAACAGGGCCACAATAGCAGACGAAGTATAGGGATATAACACATTATATGAATTTCAACTTCAAACCCACCCAAACTTCCTCACAATGAAACGGTTGCAATCCTTAACGATTTCAATTGACAACATTTTAGCGCTATAACTAAGTACAATAGACTCCAGATATAATAAAATATATAACGCCAAAACAGTTCATTATTCGGAATGAATTTCATATGTAATATTCGTTATTTACAGAAAATATTTTTGGTATGATCGTTCGTTATTTATAGGGTTGGTTATATCGAGTATTCGTAAAACAGGTACTCTCTGTACCTGAACAAGAGTTCAAGAGATAATAATACCGGCTGATTTCCTGCCAATGTCAAGATTTTATGTATTCTTAAGTATTCCTTACTGTGATAGGGTAGCGCAAATAAATTGCAGAAATTAAAAAATTTTACTGAGACATATGATTGTCATTATATTATTTTTACCACCAATACCTGTTTACGTGCTGATATACATGGTTTCTAACACATTTTCTAACTACCAATATCTATCTTAAAAAGTCTTGTTTCCTTTCAAATATCACTTTATATATTCCACTATCGGATTTTAGGAGCGTATTTTATGTTAAAAATCACCTCTTTTTACCTTCAATAAATTTGTGACATGTTATCGCTAGTTGTCTTTATAATTAAATTAAACGTACAATATTCGATTAAATGTATATTTAAAATATATAATAACTTTGAACTATATATATATTATGTATTTACTCATACACGTGAGCTAGACGTGAGAAATGCAGGTGTGATAAGTAAAACTGATTTGTCCATAAAATCGTAACATTACTAAATATCGTTAATGTGCAAATAAACTAACTGAAGTGTTTACTTAAATATTCCAGTGAATACTAGATGCACTTTTCAACTGCAGTAAATATATTGTGCAATAAAAAACTTAAATGTTTTTTCGTTAAACAAGCATTCATGTTGCTTAGCAATAAATTTTTTTCATTTAATAAGGATAACACACTCTCCTTTCCGAAACCTAAGAACGTGCAACTTTCCAGCTTCCGTGTCAATCAATTTTACGGGTGTGCAGTTGGTGCACATAGACACGCAATACTCGTATATACTTTCAGATGGGCTAATGGATTTACAAGTACATCCCCTTTAGCTTAGCTTGCAGTACGAGCACTCATCAAGAGTTAAAAACACGTGGTCCAGCTCACATGAAAGTATTAGCGCGGAACATCAATGCATGATTAACCCAAAAAGACAAAAACAATTTCACCATTGTAACGAGCTGACTGTGGATAGCACACTGTGAGGCAGAACTCCGTGGATGAACTGACTAACTTAGGCACACTTAGTAGTCAGCAGTTAGCTAGTCAGATTACAACTACATGACCAAAAGTGACCGCTGTGCAATGCGATGAAAATAATCAATATAATAGAAAAAATGGGAACGTACGAAGTAAGAAATGTACGAGGAGAATGGAAGGATGGGAGTAAGGCATTGTGTGGTCATTTTGAACAAGTTGAGTTTACATTTATTGTTTGTACGTATTTTTATTCTCTTCAGTAATTTTTTTTACATAAAAATCTATGTCGTTCTTTAATAGAGCATAATCTATAACATTGAAGCCAATTGTAGTACTGATGTCGTTACAGGATTGTTTTGTCACGCCTTTCACACAAAAAAATGATAATTGTAATGTGATCAGTTTAAAAATTCCCATATAATTACGATAAAAGTGTTTTTAATTAGTTGATGATTTTTGTTTCAATATTAACATTTCAAACTTTTAAAATCAAAAAGATAATATTAAAGTATCTATTTTTTGTAAGATAATGACAAATGTGTTCATCTACATTATGTGCCAATTCAGCAATTAATCGAATCATCCATTCTAGCTCTGATTATTCTATTCCAGTAAAAGGAAATATCCTATACTTTTGTTAATTATAATATTTAGAACCATAATTTCTTTTAAAAAGAAGATATGAATGGAATTATTCCAATTAATCTAAGTTACCGGTCTAGAATATTTATAAATGGTAAACTCAGATAGTAATGAACTACATAATGATGACCATATCTTTCATAATCTAAATTTGAACTTCAGTTAAACATTCAGCTAGACATTAATTCAACTATAAATTAATATGCATGAATCCGAATTTAATGGGCAATCTTTTCACAAAGAAATGCATCAAACTTAGACGGTCATGTCTTTGAATTGAAATTGCAACTGTAGAAGACATTCTATATTCAGATGTATCAAAATAAACATCATTCTTTTAAAAAATAATAAATAAATGAAATTTTTTCATTTTAGCATTGCTTTAGTATATTTCTATATGGAAAAGATCAAATGGACAAATTGACTAATTAAGTTATATGAGTATACTCAAATGGTGACGTAGACGACTATATCTTATAGAAAAAGAATGGATTAATGAAAATATTTTAAATAAGCATCGCTTTAGAATATTTTTACTATATATAGACGAAACCAATTGGACAATCTGAGAGTGGTATACTCAGGTTAAGCGGGTTAATTAATTTCTTACAAAGGAATGCATTAAACAAAGATGGTCATATCTTTATAATTTTAATTGAGTTTGCAGCTAAAGCTGATATCTCGTATTCAAACTTATCATAATAATAAATGCCTTCGTTTCTATTGGAAATGGGCTTGGACACATTATATATTTCCATTTAAGCAAAATTGTGTTTTGTTAAAAATATTGAGAACATTTTAATCTACAAATGCTATGACAGATATTGCTGTTGCTTACTTGCAAACTTAGCAGTAAAAAAGTACTTTCGAAATGCTATCTGACAGTAACAATATAAACACATATAGAAGATTATGGAGAAAAATTTTTAAGTATATCCTTTTAATTTAAAATTACACGATTTTAAATTATTTTGTATAAGTAACCAAATAACCAATTAAATGATTTTCTTCACACATCGATCCTGAGATTGATCGCTGCTTCATACCTTACCTTTAAACCAAAATAGCTATCGTATGATATTGTAAACATTTTTTTTGATAAAGTCTTTATGAGCGGTTATATTATTTCACAAATTTTGTATTTATTTGATTAATTTAACAATTTTTATTAGTTAAACATTTAACATAATTATCAAATAAGCTTATAATTAATATAATATGTATGTATATTTAGTATTTATTTAATACGTTTTAGTTTTTTACATTTATTTCGTATATACCAATAAGTTAGTTTAATGTGTATATATGTAATAACTTGAAAATTTTTTCTCTCTCTAGTATATAGGTTCACAATATTTTCAAATATCATATTTATTAAAATATTATTTATATATATTATAAATAATTAAATAACTTAATTTATATTGGATTACATTTGTTTTAGATTATCGTACATAATATAAAAAATTAAATTGAGAGTTGATTATATTATTTTAATATGTTTAATAAATGTTGTTATATACTTGTTAATGAATATTTTTGGAAAACATATATTTCAAAAGTTAATGCAATAACAGTTGACTTTGTTTGAGGCAATTCTGGCAACGATCTTTTATCTCACCGTACTCAAAAATCTTGCGAAAGATCATTTGAAAGATCTCTAGTATTCTGGCAGCGGTATTTTTCAAGTCAGAAAGCTGTTTTCGGTATTTCTATAGATCAAATAAAATATCTGCTATTGATCAGATCTTTCGATTGTCAGGTAAGACTTTTTTTGTGGTTTTCGCGTACAAACTTTTTTATATAAAATAAAATACATAAAAATTAGAAGTAAATGTATTGATATACTATACTGGCTTTATAAAAATTTTAAAATATATATATTATATATTTATATAAAATATTTATATTTATATATATAATTAAATTTTAATATTTATTTATTTTTGTTTAACATTAATTTATTTATTTATTTATATATATTTAAGCTATAATTTTAAAATTAATTATTTGCCATTGTTGTTGTTAATGCAGCAATAGCTGCAATCATTTCTTATATAACAAGAGTTATAAATTATTAGAAATATAAATGTAAATATGAAATATAAATAATAATAATAATAATAATTAAATATAAAACTTATCAATAATCCAAATATGATGGTTTTGTATTAAAATTCAATGGTTTACTTGCATGCGGTAGCGGTTAGCACGACAGAAATAGAACAAAATAGCTTTCTACCAAGAATTACAAATTATAAAACATTTTTTGAGACTTTTGTGCCAGAACAGCAAAAATCTTATAAACGGTCTTTCGGTCGATCTTACAAAGATCTTGCGAAAGATTTTTAACGATCTTTGCCAGAATTGCGCTGTGAAAGCAGTAAATTAAACTTAAGAAACTAAAATTTAATAATAAATACATATGCGATGATTGTAGGGGAAAAGTATGTGTGACTAAAAGAGAGAAATAAAGCTACAAGCTAGTGATAAAGAGTATTGAATTGATGTACTAAGAAGAAGACTTATAACAAATTAGAAAAAAGAAACTAGGGCACTATAACTTAGTGGCATATAAATTGCAAGAAAAGATTATGTGCATGAAATTAAGAGAGAATGAGTGAGAGTAAGAGAGTGAGAGAGAGAGAGCATATTGAGTAGGATAGAAAGAGACAGAGGGAAGAGCAGAAACAATGTGAAAGCTGATTGAACTGATAAACAGAGAATTTTTATAACAAATAGGTTTTATAGCAAATTTTTAAGAAATTTATTCCTCACATATATAAGGGAAGAGAAATTAAAATTATAATTTATCACTAATGAAATTGTGCAACGTTATGGTTACAATCTCTTAAAGTTATATTCTTAATTAACTTCCATTTCAGTTTAATTCACCAAGTGGATTGAAAAAAATATTACCAAGTGCGTTAAAGATGAGTAAAATAGTTAAATGGATTTTAAATCAAATTTTTATTAGTTTAATTATTTCAGTTTCTAACCGCATTTATTTAATAGTAACAATGCCTTCTTTAGTTATCAAAGTTGTTACTTTATTATAAAAATATGATTTCTTCTTCTCTGGTAAGTATTGTTTACAAAGTTATTGAGCAGTTATTGATATTAAAGCTTCAAGCGGATTGTTAAATCACAAATTAATTATAAAAATTTAATATTAAACCTTGTTTAAGTCGATATTAAAAACAAATCTCGTTGAAATCTAGACTAAATTTTTATGCGGGAATAAATAACACAAGACTTAAAAACATCAATTCCCAAGGGTGCCTATGCAACAACCTTCAAGGCAGTAATATATGCTATGAAATTATGAAAGTATACAGGAATCTACATTTATATATCATCAGACACTCAAACGGTATGAGGGCTCTGCAGGTAATAGCGGTCAAATCAACAATAACGAAAGGTTGTCTAAATCTTCTAAATACATTAAGAAAGTTATTATTGTAGCATTAAAAGGAGTTCGAGATCATAAAGGAAATGTGAATAATAAAATGGTTGATTATCTTACGAAAAGAGGGCCGGACATACCCTTAAATAGTTCTTCGCATTTCTATGGACTTACAAAAACTTACTTTACTGAAGTAATATAATATTTCATCACAGCAAAGAGAACATCAAATTAAGTTTCTAACGAAGCACGGTTGACTAACATAAATGTTTTTATTAGGTTTTTAAAGGTCACTGTATCTTGCAGTATAACTTAAATAAACTGAGTCTTTCTGGCGCTTATATCTATGAATTTTTTGAAGCAGACATCGAAAGGCAGATCTAGCCAACTGCATTTATGACAAAGAAGACTGTGGCGACACAGACCACACCTTCTTTAACTGTAATAGATGGCTCACATTTAGAAAGGAGATAATATCACAGATTGGACCAATAAATCCCAAAAATATAGTGGAAAAGACGAGAGCGAACCGAGAGTGGTGGCGAAATATAGAGTCATATTTGATTGAAGTCCTCAAAACAAAAATATTAGACCTAGAATAGAGAACCAGAAACTAGAATAGTAAATAGTGCATAAAATGGAGGTCTGGACGCAAATCAATAATCATATGAGCATGGCTTGAAATGCCAACATAAAAGAGACTTTCTTGAAAGTAATGCGAAAACGGTTTAAAGAGAAATAAGTCTCACCGAAAAGGAGGGTGTTTTAGTCCGTATACTACATTTTAATGTTAGGGAGTCACGTACAACCAGAAACTAGAATTGAAAATAGTGAAAACACCTAGAAAATGTGGAAAAGAACATTATGGCTTGAAGTGCCAAAATTAAAGATACCTTCCTCGAAGTAATGCGAAAGCTACTCAAAGAAGGAATAAGTCTCGTCAAAGAGGGGTGTTTTAGTCCATATACTACATATTAATGTTAGGGTATCGCGTACACAATTCCGACGACGGTCGGTTTGACGGTACATAAAGTATTCACATAAAAAAAAAAAACAAGAAAAAACTCTAAAATCATTTAATTAAATGTAAGTTAGAAATTTTCTATGACTTTAAAATCTGCAATAAATAATAAATTCTTACTGCAGAAGGCTTTACGGTTGTTTATTATGGGGTTATACCATATATTCAGTAGGAACACCATTTGATAATACTTTCATTTTTAATTGGCTTAATATTCACATTGTAAAGAAGTATAAAAAGTATTGAGATCTGGAAGTCTTCATACAAAAATTCTTTTTACTGAAACTCTTTTTAAACAATTTATATCGAAATTTAAGACCTGCACTAAGAAGAGTAAATAGAATATATGAACACTGGATGTCATGAAAAATCGAAATTATCTTTAACCGCAGAACTGAATAGAAAAATTGCGTTCAGAAATTACTTCCATATTCTAATTCTATCAGTAATGGTTACGTATTAATCCATCAACAAAAAAAGAATACTCTCTTCGAAATCTAAAACCGAATTTTTTCATTGAATTTTCAATTAAAAATGTTTGTTGATTTTAAGCAAATACAACGCGAACTTTGTAACTCATTCGTTGGGTATAGTTATATAAGTATAGATATTTAAATTCTATAGACGAGTATATAATAATGTATGTATGTGCACATGTTTGCATCTAAATTTAAATTAGAAACGCTGGCAATACCGGAAGCAAAGTTATTTTTTCATTATTTCTAAGCTCTTGTACTTATAAAAAAATATAAAAAAATGAGATTGCAAAAAATCATAAATTTAAAATATCAAAAACTCCAAACTTTTATTTTTTTCTGTACGCGAAGCATTAATACTAAAAGCGAGATTGAGCGAAAATAGCTCAGGGCGTTTAAGCAAAAAATTAAAAGGAGAAAGAACGAAAAAGTATCTTATGCAAAAATGAAAAAAAAATTTGGAAAATGAATAAAAATATAAATTTTATATTCGATTTCGCTAAAAATTGCCAAATGTTAACAAAAGGAAAATAAGAGCTAAGCTCACAAGGTAACCAATGCGGTTACCAATAAAAATACATGGAAAAATATATCTCTGGAACAGCACTCAAATGTGGTGAAATGTCGAATTAAAGATAAATAACGAAGCTGAAAACAAAATAAATCATTTTCTTTCGCTCTGTTTCTGTTATCTAATTTTTGAGTTATTTTTCATTCACTTTATTATTTGATAGCGCTCACGAATTGCATTAGACTCGGTAGAGTGTGGAACTATAACTTCCGCACATACGGCGTACATACGACGTACCTCACAAAGTCGTAGCGGTAGGACTGCACTGCAAGCACTGCAAGCACAGCTGCGTATCTTCACACAAAGCCCGTGTCTTCTCTCTTGTTTCACTTATTTGCTATATTTTAATACGAGTATTTACCTATCGCTATTACAAATTTCTAATATTTTTATTGAATTTATTGGCTAAATAGTTGCTTTTGTTCAGCTGGTTCTTAAGTTCTTAAGCTAAGGTTTGTGCACTACTTTTCTACTTGTGCTGGTTCCATGGAGTACATGTCACGCAGTAGGCGTGCAATAGGCACGTTTCCAATAGTCTCCTTGAAGAACAGTGCTTCGATAGTGCTGGCGCGTATTGTGCGTAGAGATGGAAGCAGTAATAGTAGGCGACCAAAACGTGTGGCTTGGCGTGGATAACGTAGGCGTACATGATCGGAGAGTATGCATTGCGCTTGATCTTGTAGCATTTCAACTGGTTGTACATCGCATAGACCAGGTGTTTCTGGTGCAAATAAAGCTATTGCCTTCATGCAACCCACCTCACTGCCATCTGGTGTTATTTGCCGGAAGCGGCACAGAATTTCTTGTATTGTTTTCATTTCAGTTTGTGTTGCTTCATCTTGTAGAACACGTTCTTTGATTATTGGTGTTTCGAGTATTGGTGTCAAGTCTAAAGGTATTGTCCATTGTGCCAAGTTAAGTAAGAACAGCTCCTTCCATGATTCCTGAAATAGAAGAAAAAGTTAATTTTTATTTTTACTTTTACTGTGGACGTTTCCCACTTATTGATTCTGAAATATATTAACTATATATATATATATATAAAGTAATTTTAGTTAAAAGATTAAAGATTTTATTTGATATAATAGTGTTTAAATTTTAATAGCGGAATTTAACATATTATCAGCCAGTGAATATGCCTGAACATTTTTATTTAAATATATATTTTATTATATATTTATTTAGCACTTTTTCTGGAGATAGTTTATACTGAAATAGAAAGCGGCTCGAAGTTAAATATCTACTTAGATACGCAAGTAATGAATAGAGAAAAATATTTCATACCACGTTTCGTCCAAAAATATGCTATTAAGAAGAAAAGCAATTGAAAGGTTAGCAACGAACAGAACAGAACGCAGTAGATGGTAAACACCGACTCATAAATAGATTAAAGAAAATTAAATAGTAGTGGATATTCCCAAAGGCGCTGTTTAACTGACACTCGATTAGTTAAAAAGCATCAAAAAATATCTCTTAAAAATGTATGCAATAAAATTGATAATACTTTAAGGAGATAAGCAATGGTGAGGTGAAATAGTCTAACCAGTTATAAAAACTTTTACTAATGATGTCACGAGAAAACTAAACGTCACAAAAATACTAATAGACGATGGTCGACTTGCATCATTCGTATATAAGACAGAAACTAACAATAGAAAATGTATGCAACTGGGAACGTGAGAACGAGAAACTTAGAGACAAAATACTTGGGAACTCAATTCGACACAAGATTTAAGTTAACGAAACATATTGACAGTAAAAAAATGCATAAAAAACTGAGGTGTCGACAACTTTATTGGGTTTTAAAATATAACTCTTTATACTTTATACAATAAAGTATTAATGTATAATGTAATTATCAAACCAATTCGGACCTACGGTATGGAACGATGAAGCTTTGATTCCACAACAAACTGTAGATTCTGCGAAGACAAAGAGGAATCAGTTATACATGTGCTGTTAGAATACCCTGCACTAATGCACAAACGGAATTGACTCCTGGGAATGCATATTCCTATGGAAGAGACAATAAGTCTCTGCAAAGTAGGACCTATACTACTTTTCATTGATGCAATAGGGCTTAGAGATCTACTCTAGACCCAGAAAAGACCCGACGGTCACAGTGCCACATCCCTTAACACTAATAATAATAATAATAAACATCAATAAAACTGAAACTGCAAAACAAGATTCAACGACAAGTCAGTGAAGCACCATGTAGCATAACAGAAACCATGCTACAAATTTAAGTACTTAGTACTTATTTTAGATATCAAAATAAGATTATTGCCAAATATTTAAAATATGTTGTGGATTTTCCAATTTTGGAGTTTAAAGATGTTTCAGGAATATAACTTCAAAAAAGAAATAGACAAACTAAATGATGTGTACTACAAGTCAACGTAGAGTTTTAGCACTTAGAGTCATTAGGTCCATGAGTAGTGATGCCCATTAAACACTAATTACAATATTGTTAAGATTTTTGGTATTATAAATTGTACTTTATAACTATAAACCGTGGAAATAATAGTTTTAATAGTTTCAATAGTTTTAGTTATATCAGTTATATCAGTTATAAATCCAACGTATTCTAAAAAATCTGATGGGATAATACAGAAATTTTCTAATTGGTTATCCTGAAGCTTAATATTTACATTTAGAATAACTTAATTCCATTTAACCTGAGATCTATCGTCATTAATTTAGACAGAATAGTCATTAATCTTTGAAAATGGACTTCAAAAGTTTACATCAAGCATACATTAAATTAAAGGTATGAGGTTTTTCTAAGCTTTGCTTGCCTAATATTCAAGAAAAACAATTAAAATTTTAATGTTGAACAGAGACATATAATACCACGATTTATGCATAGTGTTTTTTTTTTTGAATTGATCATAAGTATAGACAAATCATTTTAGATGAGTTCTAATGTTCGGCAATCATCAGAAAACAGTACATAAAATATTAACTTAAAGGTAACCCATCGAAAAACTGTTATTGAACGAAATTGAAATCTTGTGTTAAGAAACTCAAAGATAGCCACAGCATCAAATTATAAATAGGACCTATGACGAACTTTTTATCTGTAGAAGATTAAAAGTAATTATTTTACTAAGATACATTTCTAAGTACTTTTTAGCATAGTACGGGATCACTGTTATAAGTTTTCTTTCTTGAATCTTATTATACATATTTATTGAATTAACTAAAATTTCATAACCAATAAACAAAATAAATAAATTAAATGCCAAACATTATCGTTGTAGGTATGTAACAGAAACAATATTCAAATTCCCACATAATTTCTGATAGTATAAAAAGGTTAAGGTACTATCTAAAGAAACTTGGCTTCTCGTGGACGTTGAAAACTTTGAACACATTCTCTGTGATTGCCCAAAATGAAGCAGCAACAGAACTACCTATCTTGGTGTCAAATTCGTTAACACACATAGTAAACATAGTAAAACTATCCAAGGTGAGATTGATTAAAAGTATTATCTAACCAGATTAATAAAATTTTTAGGAATATGTAAAGCTGAGATATTATCTGATCAAAATTGGGCTTTCGGAGACTACTATTTGCCACTTTTGCAAAATATATGTTGAGAAGTTTAAACACATTTTCTATGTTTGATCAAAACTAAGCAACATCAAAGACAGGCTCATCGCTTCCCATGACACATGGTGGGCAAAACATAGATTGGGTGACAAGCTGTACACGTTCATTAGCACGATAGACCACCTGCACCGCGGTGGATATTTTCTCCACAAAATAATAATAAAAATAATATTTTATATTTTATATATATTCAAATCCAATTACAAATCATCTGCTAGGGCATCACGAAACTATAAATATCGACTACTAATGTTTCAATTTCATAAGCAACCTGTTGTAATTAAGTAAATTTTATAATTGAAAATATTTACATACCGTCTAAGTTGAGGTGACAACTTTCCATGGATCCATGGAACATTTGTGAATAATGTCTTGAGAGCCTAATGAACTTAGTGACATAAGTATTTTTCCAGTTTCTGAATTTAGTCAAACGATGTGTCAATTGGGATTGCGTTTCTGAAGCAAAATTAAAAACCTACAAAATGGAAGAGATAAGGCATAAATTTCGCAGAAAGTAATATTGACCACACTACGACTAGAGCCGTAGGCTTTGGGTATCCATTTACAAATCAAACATACATGTAAGAAAATGCTTCTTTAATGTAATTAGAACATTTGATATAAAGTAAGGCTAATCCTATGCACAGTAAAAAATGAATATTTTTATTTATGAAATTTATTAGAAATGATTGAAAAATCAGTATTTGTCTCTGACAATGAAAAATGGCTTCTATAGACTCATCAGATTTGCTATTAGATTTAAGAAACTTTCAGAATTATGTATTTATATTGACATAGTCACTCACCTGTAAAAGCAAATATTGATCATTTTTTGATAATGTTTGAAAAGGCATCAAACATTTAACCCAGCGAACCGCCATAAACAGGAGACGTGCTGTGGTCTCTTGTAACATTTCCCACGACAATAAACGTGAGTCCATTCCAATCAATTGTTGTGGCAACGGTGGAAACAAAATTGAATTGTGTACCTGATATTGAATGATTTCCTGACATTTGTCTGGGCTTAACAACAGCTCAAGAAAACCGTTCTGTCGTGCCGCATACAATGCACCAGCAGCCGCGGCCTGACCGCTAATATTTGCCGCGCTCGAAGTGAGCATTGGTGCGGATAAATTCGTTTGGTGTTGATTGTTTGGCGAATGAGTTGAACTGGTGGGAGTTGTCGGCTGATGTGTAGGAGTGGTGGAATTGTGTTGACCTGTGTTTGTTGTGTTATTAAAGAAGTTGTTGTTGTTGATGGTGTTATTGTTGTTGCTTTGTTTGTTGTAGGTATTGTTGTTGTTATTATTAACAATACTGATAGACATAGGTGAACCGGGCGATGTTATATTAGTATCGGTTGGTGATGGGGCTGGCGAAGCGGTTGTTGACAGCGGAGGTGTTGCAGATGGTGTTTCTGTTTCAACATTGACACGTGGACTTTCACTGCCAATTGATGATCGAACACCAATGCTCGATATTGATTGTATTGAGTTTGAGGGTGAGGGTGAGGAATAGTTTTGTGTCATTGTTGATTTTGCATAAAAATCTAGGCTTGTAGCGCTACCAGCACCCGTACTGCCAGACGAACCACCACTATTTGTCAAATCATAAGTGGGTAAAACGTTATTGACACCAACTGGCAGTGTGCCTGTCGAAGTCGCTGTCGATGTGACTGTTGATAGTGATGATGGCGGCAATGTAGCTGCAGCAACAGCATTAACAGCACCGACTATTGCTGCTGCAGTAGATGCTGATGCTTGTGCTGGTATGCTAGGCAATTTACTGGCAGCTTCAGCAATCAAATTGTGATGCATTTGTGGTAATAAATGTGGTGGAAATGGTAAAGGTGGATGTGTGCCAGTTGCAAGACCAACACCTACACCAGCGCCGCCATTTTGTAGTGAATTGTGTTGCGCTAGCGCATGTCCGGGGTGATGGAATGCTGTCGGGTGTGTGGGTGGTGCATGAAAGCCTTGTGTTGGATGCGTTGAGATGTGCGAAGTGTAATTGAATGACGCCGATACGTTGGTCACCAATGATACTGGCAAATGACCGGGATGATGGTGCGGATGGTGTGGTGGTAAGCCATTTGTGTGATGATGATGATGTGGATGGTGCGGATGATGATGATGCAACTGTGGATGTAATTTCGGTTTACGTGGACCACGTTCATGTTGAACCGCTGCAAAAAAAAAAATCAAAAACAAGGGAATATAAAAATTTTTGAAAAAATATCAATACATCATTTGTAAAAATAAAAACTCAATAAGTTTAATACACTGAATTTTAATAAAATTGAAATAATTGAAGGTTTTGTAGTGTAAATATATGGTGAATTAAATAAATGAAACTATTATTCACACTACAAATTTTAATGCTCACGTTAAGACTGCAATTTTTAACTCAAGGAGATTATCTAGTCTAGTCTAGTATTCATGAACAACTACAAATTTTTTGGATTGGCTTAATGACTAAATATTTAAAATTGTGTTTAAAAAGCATAACAATAATTTTTGAATTCTAATTAATTAGTTGTTCTTTATATATCTTTATATATCTTTTAAAAACATATTTTTTTAATTAATATTTGTTTTTACGGCAATTTGTAGAGTTATAAGGCGTAAAATCCTAAATGGTATTTGTTGTTTAAAAAAAATATAACTTAAGTTACTGCTAAACCTCAATTTTGTTTAAATATCTTTAAATCAAAATAAAATTGTCACATTTGAAGTGAAGATAATCCAAATTCCTTTCATGAAACACATTTTCATCCACCAGAATGAGTAGTTCGAAGAGATTTTTTGAAAATAAGATTGCTGTTAACATTAATGGAGAATGCATTTATTAAAAAATTTCGATTTGGATGGCGTGTAGTTTTCGTGACTCTATAAATTTTTTATGATATAAAATAAATTATCGTTTTATCTCTTAGAAGTAGCCCTTAAAACTGGCCAGTAAATTTATACTATATAACATCATTCAAAATTTTTCTTTGGGGTTATATTTGATTTAATGACTTAGTACTTCAAAAAAAATCAAATGATCAGCGATTTTATCTTACTTGCTTAATTTAATAGTTGTGAGGATTTGTTACCGGGTTTTTATCTATTGCAGCAAGTCTCTTCAGGCTCCAATCTCGTATATCAAATGCGGGAAGTGCGTCCTCTATTTAATTACTTTACTGGTGGACAGGGTCTAACTCCACATCTTCTTTCTCCAACTATCGCTTCCAAAATATTTTTCGATGGAGGATCGTTATCTATTCTCATGACATGACAAAGCGAATTAAACCGATGAATGTTACTTTGCCGAATTATATATTAATGTCGTGATAACGGTCCTACAGGTCGTGCGAATACTGTAGAGGATCGGTCAATTCGTAGAAGACCAAAGTTCTTATAAAGCACTTATTTTCTCAAAAACTTCCAGAGCGACTGTTTCATTTCTGAATTCATATGATCCTGAACTTATATGATGAGATGAGCGACCTATAGAACGTAAGTTTTTTCAGTCGAGAAAGAGCTTTATATTCTAATGGCTTACTGAGCGCTATTGGTAATGAGGACTCATCGCCTGATCTTTAGACTGACATCATTGTTGTTTTTTACAGCAGTCCAAGATAGATAAAATCTATCTATAAATGAATAGATTGACAGATTCTAAAGTATGGTCGCCATCTATTAGCTCGACGTTCGAGCGACGTGCATTTCTATCAGTGGCTGACATATACTTCCTTTTGTCCTCATTCACTGATCTTAACACAAACAATATTTTACATATTGTTGTGGTGATGTCTTATGTCATAATGTTTTTATTTTGAATTACAAATGTATAGCTCTTATTTGATTACCTTTTCGTAGTAACACAGCAAATTAAAATAGTTTCCAAATATTTTTTTATAAAATTCATACACTGTCATTTGCTTATCCTTTTTCACTACAAAACTTGAGTTTGTCATTCCACACTAATTTAGATACGGGTAAACACTCCTGTGCAAGCATAAATCAATCTTGAAAATTTTTTTCTTGGTTTACTTTGTAGTACTTTGGAAACTCCTTCCTTACCCAAAACTTTGCGAACTTTTTAACATTCAGCAAGATTTTGTGAACTTTGTGCGTGGAAATTTGCATACGTTTTTCTCAGACCAAAGACAAATCTTTCCGCAGTGGAAAGGAAAATTCAAAATCAACAATAAAAAAGTTAAAGAGAAAGAATTACAAGATAAAGAACTTTTTACCCATCTTCAAATTAACTTTTATTTATTTAACTACTTAAAAGCAGATTATCGCAATTATACACTTGAACTGATTTAATGCAAAACACATTATCGAGGGTTGCAGATCGAAGTGAAAGTAACGCATTTTGCATGACTGCGTGTATGCGTGTGTGGTAAGTAGACTAATGGTAAGTAATAGAGGGAGTAAAAAATCAGTTGGGAACCAAGTGAGAGTTCTTTAAATTCATTGCAAAGCAGAATAAATTTCAAAAGGGGTCAGAGTAAGTAATTAATCGTTGAAATTTGTATGTCAAATGAGATGAAAGCTATAGAAGATTTTGGCGTAAAGTTCAACTTAATTCGACGATAGTTCAAGAAAATAGTATTGACTTTTAAATCGCATATTCAAAACACGATTGTAAAATATCAAATAAACTTCATACCTACATAAATCATAAATACTTAAAATAGATAATCATAAAAAGTGATATATGGTAGATAGCCATAAATATTACTATCTAAACCTAAATTACTAAAATTCTGAACTCATATGATATCAAGTCCATACCCAACCCACACTAAAAATATTTTTATTGTTCTTGTTTTAAAATAAGTATGAACTTATCAAGTAGAAACATTGAAAATTTTATCTACTTAAGCTCCAAAATGCTTTTAATATAACAAAAATTTCAATTAAAAAAATTCAACTTCATCAATTTTTTAACTGCGGGTTCAAAAATAAAAAGGAAAAAATTGGAAGGAAAGCAAATCCTGCCACTTGCTGAAAAGACTTAAGGCAATTTGACGGGAACTCCGAAAAAAACGTGACTGAATCGTTTTCTGTGTCCTCGGTCTGTGAAATTTCGCTGTAGCAAACACAAAATTGGCAAGCAGCCTTTCCAGACTTCTAAGAATATTCCTCAGCTTCATTTTCTTTTTATTCTTTAAGTGAAAAAGATTCTAACCCTTTGGTTTTCAACTTTTAACCAAGTGGCTCTGAAATGAGTGCGTAAGGCAATTGAAGGAAGGAAAACAGAAATTTGTCAAGTATCTCAACTTGATATTTCACTTAACTTAAAATTTAAATAAAAAAGAAACATTTCACGACAAAAAAAAACAACAAGACTTGCAAGACAGTATATAATAAAATTTTTGGAAACAATAAAAAATATATATATATGTTTTTTTCCCATAAGTTGATGAGTTATAACCACTTTTTCATTTTTAATTTAAAAAGTTGGCAGCACTGCTCGCAAAAGTTACTCAATGCAAAAGTCGTGTTACGGCAAAAATTTACCCGGAAGCGTTTGAGGAATATTTTATTTTCATTTTATGGGATTTAAGTAATTAAATTTTGGTGTGATAAGATTGGATTTGATAGAGAAGTTGAAATGGGATTCACAATGATGTATTAATTAATAAATGTATTAAGGATACTACAATTCAAAGCACTACTTGTAAAATTATAAAAGATATTTGAAAACATTTTCTATAATACATTTGTTTATGATTTTACTCAGTTTAACAAAAAAACAAAACTTTGAAAAATTGTTAGAATTTTAGGTACCTGTTCCTCAATAAAATTTGTGGTCAAATATACAACATATCATTTTAGAAACTATACGAGTTATAGGGCACAGATAACTCAAAGTTTTTGCTACCTCGCTGTTCGTCGTTTATTTACTTCACTAAATTCAATTTGCTACCAACACCATTTCACCTACTAGTGCTGCCAACTTCATTTGCTGCTATAAATTTATAGTTATATATAACAACATCGTTAAAAAAATCAATTTGACTCAGGTTTTGAAGAAACTAGCACCGAATTCGCTCGTTAATAGACTAGATTCATATATAAAATCTAAATGTATTAGCACTTATGTTACTATTTCTTTTTTATATACATAGACTGACTGGGTATTTCTGACAACTATCCTTCAGCACACCACAGTCTTTCAAAGCACAAAAATATGTCAAAAGTGAGGAACCAACTTAAAGAGATCACTTAATTACATTACAAATAAACAAATTTACAAAATATTCCAATTTGATTATACTTTTTTTTTTGGTATCGGACCTAGGGGAAAAATCTTCAAAAGATACAAATGACCCGTACCATTTGCATGCCCGATTCATGCACGACTCAAATTGAGTCATACATGCCTACGAACTAAAAAGTCCCCTCATTCTCAGCTCAAAATCCTGAAAATCCCTGCAGTACGACCAGTTAAGGTATTCCTTGATTATACTAAATAGTTCTTATTGTATGGACATCTATTAAATTATCACTGGCCAAAAAATAATAAATATATAGCACATACAGCTGTTTCGAGTATTACCAACAATTATTATATATTAAAAAAGCAGCGGCTCGGAGAAAGGAAAAAGGTACTTGTTTGCAGTAAATAAATTATATGATGTATGACAATTTGGATCAATAAATCCTCATTACCGGATTGTGAATATAGTACACCATGTCATGTGATATTTTTTGGTAGAAACCTTAAACTATTTAACAATATTTAGAAGGTATTTGTTGTATTTAATAATTTCTAAACAATTTTTTTTAATTTGTGCTACTAAATATTAAACTTATCAAAATTGAAGTGTCAAAATTATTAATTAGAAATAAAAAGAGTTGTTTTAATTCACTATTGTTCAAAACCTTTTTATAAAATAATGGTTTATATCTGTTAAGAAAATAGTATTTTTCGTCATAATTTAATTATGACTTTAAATTTAATATTGAATAGGACATGTTCTTGCCCAGCAGAAGAGCAAAAGTAGGAAGGAAAATAAGCTCAGATCGAAAACCTGCTTTATATCGAAGACTAAACTCAATCTCGTAAAAACTCTCTAATTACTCTAGTTGAAAAAACCATTCCAATGTCCTTACTCAGTTCGTCTGTATGGTTAAGATTCTTTGCTATAATCAACTTAACTTTACGCTTCTTATATATGCATATTTAAGATGGTCTACAATTTCATATATAACCATAAGCGCAAAGTTCTTCCTGACTACATTAGTCAGAAGTGTAACCTACTGGCTTTTCTTTAATTTATGTTGACGAGAACCAACTAACCCTAAGTATACGTAACCTCAAGTGGCTAATCCACTTTCTTTCCGCATTTTATCCTCATAGAACTATACCTACTATTTGATGGGACACTAAATCTTATTACTTAAATATTACTTTTTCTGCTTTGATAAAATGATGTTATACAAATTATTACGGTATATGCGTCTAAATAAACATTAATTTACAATGAGATGTTAACCATAATAAAACATTTGTTCCTGCATATGTGCTTAAATATATAGCATAAGATAATTAAAATAACATAATTAAGAGTGTTTCTGACTGAACATTTTAATTAGTGTAATATTGACAGTAAACATCTGCTCATACTTGAACACTGGTATAGCCTGTTTCTTAGACCACGGTTGTGGAATGTACACTTTATAATATCCCTATGTCCTTATCTTGTCGTGTAGATAAATTAAATTTCAAAATATTAAACTTATTAAGTTCTGTTTATATTTTTGATTATTAGTATGGGATTCAAAAAGTTTTACTGTTCAATAACAGGAATAATTTATTAATTATTTTGCTTTATTAATTTTAAGTCTTATTTAGTGTTTTCGATGTTTCTGCTTTTGAAAAATTAAAGAAAAATTGATAAATTCAAGTTTTATAGCTGATAGATCTATGATATCTACTGTTTTGTTGAATGGAGTAAGCGACAACAAAAAAAACTCAACTCGCATTTATCAGAAACTAACAACTAACCATAAAGTGAAAAAAGTTTTGATCGGAATACTAACATGGATATGCCAACCGATACTCTCACTTAGATGTAAAAATTGAACTTACAAAATTTCACGAAAAGAGTCACCTCACAGTATTCACAAATGGCAGTTAACTCTGAAGTGAAGAACGTTATGATCAGAATACTGACATCCGTAAGGAAACCGATATTCTCACACACATGAATTTGTAAAATTGGATTTACATAATTCAATACTAATAATAATTATTATTAGAGATTCACATCGTGTAGGACAAAAAACCTCAAATTTTTATTTTTTAATAGATAATATTAAAACACAATGGAAAATATTAAAAAGGACTCTACTTGAGCAAAACACACTCTTGCATTGCAAGTCCCTTCTTCATAGTATTCCTCAAGAATTTTGATGACCAGTATAGCTCTCTATTTATCTCCTCCATCTGTAACATTTACCTCATCGCATTGTCATCGGGCTTTTTTATAACAAGGGCATCCCAGTGGATATGGATTTCTTGCAATTTTACGCTTCGTACTTCATTGCAATAAAACACAATTTTTTTAGGTTATAACTCTCTTAAAACTTGTTAATAAAATAACAATAAAGAATTATTAAGTTTTACACATGTTTTCAAATGAACACGAATATATTTTTTGCAAAGGAAGTGAAGTATATTAATTGCCACTTGCTGTAAATATCCTTAATACATATCCTGCAATTAAGCTTGAGGCAATAATTCAAAAGTCTTAAAAAGTTTATTCGCCAATCACAAAGCAAATACACAAAGTTCAGCTTCAAAGAAATTTCTACCTTTATTGTCACTAAATCAAGGATATAAATAACAACAAAGAGCAATGATAACAACTTTGCATATATATCAGCAACCATTAAGCATAAAATAACGACAACAACAACAACCACAACAACAACAGAATGTGCACACTACAAGACACTATAATGTTAATGAATAACAGAAATTAAAGAAAAATTTATTGAAGCATTAATTTTGTTGTTGCTTCAACAATAAAACTAAAATATCGTGCTATTTTCATGGCACTTGTTCTCGTTTTCGTTTTCGCTGTTGTTGTGTTTGTTTTTGTTATATTCTTATTGTGGCAACTGTTGTTGTTTTTCACTCCTTTACTATTTCATTTTGTTGTGTTTATTGCATAAATGTTAAAATGCCATAATGTCTTGATGTCCTGCTAGTTCTAGTACCTTCCAAGTTAGTGTTAACATTTTTTGTTGATGTTAAAGTGTTGATGTTGTTGTTGTAGTTGTTTTTGTTTTTGTTGTTATTGTTGTTTGCCTTTGTTTCACAAAGCATTGGAAGTGTACACTTTGAAAATAAATTATTGTAAACATAAAAGTAAAAAAGTATGAAAAGTGTACAGTGTACATTCCCTCTTACCTATTTAAACCTTTTGTAAAGTATGTCGTTATTAGTTGTAGTCTTGTGTGTATGTTTGTGTGCGTTATGTTTATGTACTGTTGTTGTAGTTGCTTTGGTTTTCTGTTATTTTTGTTGTTTATTTAAGTATAGAAAATGCTTATTAAGAAAGTTGTACGGTTGCTGCTTTGGAAGAGATTCTGCTAGGCCTCTTGTCTTGTGGTATCGGCTTTGCTTTTGTGGCTATTTCGGTTTATGCGGTAATTTTACGTATATACATACCTACTGTTATATACAATACATAATATATGTACATACAATCCTATATATAAGAGAATGGTTGTGTGAAATTTTGTTTATTTGTGTGTATTTGTGAAACGTGACAAGAAGACGACTTTTAGGCGTAAAATGGAATTTATTAATAAATTAAGTTGTTGTCCTGTCTACAAGTTAAATCGTATTTAAGCATTCTATCATATTGTAGAAAGTTAAAATTGATTTTTGTTTACTCTTTGCTTAACGAAGGAAACGAAGAAAAAAAAATTAAATTGATTTTGAAGTCGGAAATTTTAATTTTAATTATAAATATTGTTATTTTAACCCTTTTGTGAATATGAAGTAGTGAAATTTAGCAATGTTTTTCAAAATAATTGCAACAAAGTCAGAAAATCTGAAATATGTACTAATATATTGCTAGCGTCAAACAAATAATTATTGTTGTCTTCTTTTCTTGTTATTGTAGACCGACATATTTTGGCATATGTTGGCCTATCCTTAATAAAAGAAAAGCGGGAATCTCAATAAAAAGCACTCTAAAGCGACCAGTTTTTTAAAGGATATGATTATAGGTTATTGCCGGTTATAATATTATGTTAGAAAAATGAATATCGTCTTCAATGACACTCGCTGTAGGTGTAAGAAAGTGCTGAAATATGCATTAAACCTTTTTTAGAAAATCTTTGCCATTAAGTAGTTAGTATAACTACTTCCAATGTAAATCCTAAATATTTTCGGAAGCAAATACAGTAAGTTAATAAATGGTAAGAAAATAAATTTAAAATTTTTTTGAATAGGTTAAAATGATCGTGTATAGATTTTAATCTATGATTGTACAGAATATTTATATCTAAATTTTGTTAAAATTCTATTGATTGTAAAAAATATATTTAATAAGACTTAATTCCTACTTCGAAAGCCAATGTAATCACACACATACTTCTATTTAAAGTTAAACTTCGCCGCAGAGTTGTATTTAGTTCCAACACTTTTAAAACTAATCGCATCAGATATTTCTAAAAATGTATTAACTACTTACAAAAAGGATTTATTTATAATTAAACAAAAATACGGAAACATTTCTATTTATCAAAATTTTAATATATACATTGGAGTACATGGAATTCATTAAACTTTTTAGCCCTTATAGAAAATCCGTAACTGTCACGACGAGAAAAATGAATTATTGCAAAATAGAGAAAAAATGAAGAAATCCTCTAAAAATGCCACATTGAAGTAAATATTTCACTTAATCAAAATAAAGTTTGAGATGACAAATGATTGCGACCACAAGCGCAACTGACAATAAAGAGCCAATAACAACAAAAACATGCATAATAAGAACAAATAAACAAACGATTAATGTCACAAAGGTGAGAATAATGTCAAGTGTTGCAGTTGATATGCCAGACCAAAAAAAAATAATATAAAAATTATGGTAGAAAACCCTTTTTATTCTTTTCATATTCGGATTACATATACATATCTACGCATAATATATGAAATGTTATAACATAAATACGCACATATATAAATATATGCACTCAACCACATTCAGTCAGTCATTCACTCTTTCACATATTCACTCACTTGCACACATATGCGATTAGTTGAGGATTAAAATGTCACCCCCATTTTTACTAAATCATATGCGTGTAACAACATTAACCCGCCTACACACATACAAAGAGTTGCGTATATTTAAACAAACCTACCGCATACGAAAACACATGTACGCACATAACAATGCATGATAAATGTTGTCTTAGCTCCTTGTATGCTTACACATGTACAAATGCATGCACTTAATTACAAGCAAATAAAAGTCACCGCGGCAAAGTAACCATCTTCATCTGCAACATATATGACACTATAAAACCATCAACGCCATCAAACCAAAAGCAACAACTGCACATACAATCAGTTAGACGTATACGTATAAGTACTTGTGCATATATGCATTGATAAATATATGTATAGATATGTATGAGTATGAACCATTTCACTTGATATGTTGGTACTTAAAATTCATATGTGAAACACATGTGTGAGGTCTCACGCTATGCTAGCTTCTTCAGTGCTTAACTATTTCCTTCATGCTTATTATTATTAGTATCATATTGTTGTTGTTGCTGTTGTTGTTGCTGCTATTGCTGTTGGTATTTTTATAGAAAAAGGGTTTTAATAAGTTCTTAAGAAGTTATTCATAAAGGCAAGTTTTAATATTGTTTTGGAATTAGAAAATCGCATTATGTAATTCCCTTCACTAATTCAAAATTAATTTCACACATGACACTGAGAAAATATTCGTAAATTGATATTTTATTTAATAAAAGCAATGACTAATCATATCACTCTATGTGAGTAATATGAGTAAGGAAATATTACTATGAGTCAAGAAAATCGGGTATAGTGAACTTTAGAAGCAAATACAGCTGAATCAGATAGGTACACTGAAAAAAAAATGAGAAAAAACTATAGGGGTACCTAGGAACTTACTGCGTAAACGCAATAATAAAATTCCTTTCCTATAATAAATTCTTATACCTATATATTTTAACATATACCACTAAATACTAGGGCTTTTTATCTTAACAGACTGCCCCTTGTATCATTGGTGGTGTATACATTCATTTCCAAGAGGTGGTTTTAGGGAATTAAAGTTTCACACTATGGCTATCTATGCTTTTCAACTGCTGCAAAAAAAAAAAAAACTGAAGTAATGACCGGAAATATCAATATTATTATTTATTTGTTTCTATTTGAGCCAGTGCACATGAACACTTTTACTCTTTCTTAACTAGAGGTATTTTTAAAACCCCTCTTTACGCCTTGACTGCATTATTGTTTATGACTTCACTTTTATAATAACACCTATTTTAATATTGGAAGAAGGTACTTAAATGATGTATAAGAATACCATCTAATAATTTAATTGTATTGAAGTATTGCATTCAATAACATTCTAATAAAGACTGTAGTAAACCCAATACGAAAAGTACAGGGTTCATGCTAACGAAATCATAACACAACAATCTCAATTTAGTCCTTGACAATGCTAACCAATAACAGATGAAGTTACTTTGCAAGTTCTTAAATTGCAAACACGTTATTTTGAAGACAGAACTCACAACGAAGTGGACCTAATCAAAGAATTCGACAGAACTAGCAATGAGAATTGCTTCTGAGCCTATAGTTGTATGGCAAATACTCGTATTCAGTAAAGTATGGAAATATATACTCAACACATTTTGGCAAAACAGATCAGGAGGTCGCACTGCAAAGTATCTCAATTTAATAAAAAAGATTTTATTTTTTCTTATTAAATAAATATTACTTTAATTTCAAATCGGACCTTATAAATTTTATATTAGTAATAGTTTTTATAAGATTCACCATTCTCAATTGTCATAATTTGAGCACAGCTGAATCAGACAAAATCGAGTTGTTCAAATTAGTACCTCAAACAATGAAATCTATGAGGAAACCGTTGCTTTGTTCTAATTTGAAACAATTATCCTTTCGGCTTGCGTTTAATAACTTTCCAGGACAACCGAATAAAAGTTCTGTACAAAGCAACATACGCTCGTGCCCTTCCTCCCATTCTCCAGTGCACAGCACCGAAGCGTTACGAATCACATCAAGTGTTTTTGTAATTTCACGGTTTTTCACTTGCACGAACATTTTTTTCTCGTTCTTGTTTGTTGTTCTTATTTCATTCATCTTTTTTCACGGTATGTTTTCTTTTAATTTTCTTTTCAATATGCTTTTTGATTGCACTTTTGTGTGTTTTCTGTTATCTCGCTTTAATGATCATCATTAACAATAACAACAACGTTATTAACATTAATATTATAGTCATGTTTTATATTATATGATTTGTGTTTTATCCTTCTTCTTCTTTTATTGCTGAAACAGCTGTTAATTAGTTTCATAAGCGGTACTTAGCGTGGTACCATTGTGGGTCAGTTGTACATCAGGTAAATATTACATGTAAACTTCCAAATACTCATATACAGCTTAATATGAGAAAATGTACAATACTTGTTTATCAGTTCCTGCAGAATATAAGACTAGATTGTGTTCAAGTTTTCATTTCAGACGACTCCTTTTTGTAGACAGAGCCCACAATGTAATTGGACCAACGAAAAAGTTCTACAAAGCTAGTATCGAAACATGATTCTGGACCTATAGCAATACATCCGATACATATTACCTATTAGCCTCCAAATGCTCGTATTCTGATTGGTACATAAAAAAGTACATAGAACTTGTAGTTAAATTATTTCCATCAGTCGCTTGATAACAACCTCATTTAATGTCACTCATTTAATAGATGTATAAAGCAAAGACCATGAAAAAAATTACAAAGACATATAAATGGGTCAGCATGTAGCTAGGTAACGGTAGTATAAGAGAGGAGACAGTGCTTTAGCTGTGAGAATGGATAGGCGATATGTGAGACTGGGTTCCAAGGACATACGAGCTTATGCCCTGAAGTCACTCGCCAGATATCAAGCGTGATTCAGCACTCTTAAAAGGGGCCACACAAGCAGGTACGTGTTTGTTTTGACTAATTAAAGGTTCACACGTTATACAACGAAGCCTTCTATATAACAAGTGGGAACTAATAGTAATTGTCTAACATTGATATGTCAATGGGATACTTATTTACTTATTTATTTAGTGGGTCTTTTCAGACATCTGTCGTCCTTGGCCACATCCAGTAATCTTCTTCAGCCAGCCTGATTGGTAATATCGAGTGCTTTCATTCCATTGAATGAAATATTAAGTCCTCCACCTCATTTTCCACCAGTGGAAAACCGAATCAAACATACTGCTAGCCGGAGCACTTTCTTATATTCGCACGACATGACTAAGCTAACGAAGCTGTTGTCGCGGTATAGCTTGTATAGGTCATAGATCCATCTATTCCGGTTAAGGGACCATAAATCTTCTAAATAATTTTTCTTTTAAATGCGCCCAATGAATTTTCTCTGTTCGTAATTGTTGAAGTCTTTGCAATATACAGCAGGACGGACAAAATAAGTGATTTGTAAATTGATTTTTGATTTATAAGTTTTGTTTATAGAGAAATCAATTACCTACTTAACCCGTAGTAACATCTGTTTCCAATAATGATTCTACGTTAATATTCATGCTAGTTCCCAAATAAAAAACAAGTCTGTTGCAAGTTCGAACTTGTAGTTTTCAGCGTGGGACGTGGGTCCCAAGACGCTGATGAAATTTGTTTGTTGATAGAAAATATTCTGCTTTTTCTCTCATTAACCACAAGAAATGGGTCTTGGTCGCTTATTCTTTTAAGTTGAAAAAAGCAGCATGTGCGTCAGCTTATGTAAGCAGCAATACAGTTTTATAAAATATTGTACTGTACAGTTCAAATCTGTTGCTCGAATTATGATTTCCATCATTGGATTGAAGAAATCATATGACAAGAACTCATCTTGTCTAAAACCTTGTTTGGTATGAAACGGCTCGGAGAAGTTCTTCCAAATTCTAACGGAGCTAATGATGTAGCTCAACGTCATTTTTCATAGCTGAATAGGTTTTATTGTGTCACGTTTTCTTCAGGACTTGACACACTGTAAATATTTGATCTATGGTGGCTTTGCCATGCCTAAAGCCACACTGATAATGTTCCATTGGTTGGCTTGAAATTTTTTACATAGTACATTTGACAGAACCTTATAAATGACATTTTAAACACTGTTTCCACGATAATTGGCATACAGGATCACCTTTTTTATGGATTGGGAAAGCATTGGAATGTAGAATGTTATTGAAATGTCCTTTAGACAATTGAAATTCCTTTAGACAAAATATTTATAATATGTGGTTACAAATATCGTGTATTTAGTGAACAATTAATTAACTACAATTGAGTTAGTTATCAACAACCGCTAAACATGTTAAGACTTTTAAAATTTTCTAAAATTGGTGAAAATTTTAACAATCGAATTTTCTCTAATACGAGATTCTCCAATCTCGTATTATCGAGAAATTATGAAGAAGAGTAAACGAGAAATTCTTCTTCAGATATTTTTTGCTTAGTCGATATTTCCACAAACACAGCATCCACAAAAAGTCACTGTGTAACATGTGTTGGTGTTTCTAAGTAAAGAGATGTGATAGGTTAGATAAGATTAATTCAGCTGGTTATAAGTCACGCAGTGAGCTATTATTACCAGATAGTGACACCAGATAATGCTAAATCTTTACATAGATTTTAAAATGAACATTTATGCTAATGTGAGGAGTGTTAGCAGCTCCATTTCTGAGACAGAGCTATAAGAGTTTTTTTTAAATCTTCTTTGTTCTTAAATCAAATCATCATGGTGATGAATATCCAATGCAGCTTCTTATTTAAATTCTTTCTTAATCTAAACATAACAAACATTTTTAAAAAAGTCTTCAATTTCAAACAAGTTTTATATGGCAATATTCAGCTCTTATGGTTTTATTTTCAAACTAATGAAGATATCTTTTATTATAATATGTATATTTTGCATAAGTTTTAAATAGAAATTGACTTCCATTTAATCAAGTTTGTTATAAAAAATTCTGGTTTTCATATACTCTAACTAAAGAATCCAGAATTCATATTTTATGTCGTTTCATCTTGGCATATTACCACAACCCAATTTTTGTTTAATGACCATATAGTACCAATTATTCATGCTCCACTTTTTTGCTGATTCTTTAAAAAATTCTACACAGCTAACTTGCTCTTATTACCACCCAAATGATCTTTTATTATAATTTCCGGAATACGTGTTTCTGGGATCCATTTTTATGTCATGGATTTGATTATTCTTAACCTTGATTGCTTATTTTTCGCAATTGTATTTTTGTACTTATTCTGATACTTTATTTAAATAGACTTTTTGTTGGTAGTAATTTTTTGTAATTATCTGTTCAACAGCATTAAATTGCTACCACAACCCTCCCGCAATACGTTAATACGCTGAACACCCTTTGTGTTCAAGATATTTTGTAGAGACTGAAGATGCCACAATCAAATGCAATTGTAGTGTGAATTCGCCAGCTGTTTTTCTTTATGGCAGCTCCTGTGCTTGCCTTCCCGGCAAAGGCTCGTGCTACGCGTATTCTTATCATTAATATTGCCTTTGCCTCTTTTTGTTGATTTGTTGTTTCTTTTCAGTTTCTACTTGTTTTTTTTTATTATCCTGGCATTCTGACATTTTTGCTTTTGCCTTGATGCTTCCCTTTAGCAATTTGTTTTGACATTCATTGAGTATTGCGTGCGTTTCGAGTGTAGTTTCATGGATCAGCCACTTCCTCCTTGCGAGATTCCATACCACTGCCTTTATTTTTGGTTTTTGTTTTTGTGTGCCAGGAATGTTTTTGCTGTCCATGCTTAATTAATTGATTAGCTTCGCTAAATCGGTCAATATGGGTTTTCTTGTTTTTCCTCATTTTTCGTCCACCTACAGAATCCAGTTCATAATGAGTTGCTAATTAGATTTGTTGAAATAATATATTTTTTTTTGTGAAAGGATTTTAAGGGTACCTTTGCGAATTTGAGCATATGCTATAAGAAACTCATTGGACTGAACTGAATGAATATGTACAAAAACTATATTTTAAATTACTTAAAGATATTTGCTACACCCAGAGTCACAAGATATATTTGATTTTAAAACACTATGCATGTTAAATTATATATTCAACATTTTTAAATTTATATTTCACTTTCTACCTTTAAATGGCAGTTGAAAACAACTTTTACAGTATAATTCATAACAATAAACGTATTTAAGACTTTATAACTTTATATCATATAACACTATAGGGAACTAAATGTTAGCGCTACCACTCTCTGAAGAGGCTCCAACATCCCACTCTGATGGAACGTCAAATAACTTCTAGAAATTTAAAAAAAACAAGGAAAAGTATTATAACATTAAGTTTTGTATATATATACAACACTTTTCCGACAATTTACGTTATTTCCTATATATTTCCAAAACAGTTTACTGAATTTGTCACGTTATTTGTCATGTTTTTTATATATATTGACCGTATTTTGTTTATAAAATTAGCAAATTAATGAAAGTTGCTGACTGTATTGAGAAGCACCCGCAACTCTAGTTATATATATATAAGTAATACATTGCGTTCTAAAAAAAAAATGGACAGCACACGTCAAAAAAAATCAAGTAAATAATTAATTTGTAAAGTTTTGTAAAAAACTTTAATTAATTACCTTTAAAAAAAATTGTAGGTCTCTACGATTTACAGAGCCTGAGTATCGCAATTGAGAAATTTTTCTAAAATGTAAATTCTCAAAGCTCTATGGATCCGTATCTTGTTGGAAAAAATTTAAAAACTTTTTCCCTAGACACGGGTATGTTTATTCATAAAAAGTTTCAGTCTAACCAGAGGTGATGAGATCAAAACTGTCCCCCCTTGTAAAAAATAGGATATATTTATTTAATTGTGAACATTATCATGGGCGTAGGAAACAGAAATTAAATTGCAATTTAAAAAAATTAAAGGGTCACCCAAACTCTTTCCTAATACCATCGTTGGAAGTCTCAAGCAGTAATTAAAAACAGATCGTTGACTATGAAAGTGAATTAATTCAACTAATGATAAATATTGTACGAAACATAATTATTTCATTGAAATAACCTTAATTTTTCTTTATTCAAAAGTAATTTTCAATCATATTATAAATATTAAAGCCGCCTGTCCTGGCTACTGGCTACGCCTATGATATTGTAACCAATATTTCTTTAAAAAACATGTGGCGTATTTTTCCATACAATGTCAACTGCTGCAAAATAATACACTCTTTCATTTTTTATTGTTAGTCTAGTTGTGAGTATTTTCTGTACATCTCAAGACCATATTTAACACATTACTAACGACATGGAAATATCTGGGACGCACCGATTTAACAATGGATTAAAAAAAATTGATCTACACTAGGCAAATTTTTGTACTACACTATGTACCGATATAAATTGATGATGGAAAATATTTTCATAAAATCATCAACAATAAGTATAAGATCTGCCATCTAGCAGATACTTACGTATATTGCTTTGCTTTTATGTCAGCAGTGAACTCTGAGGAGCCGTTGAGCTCAGGAGTGAATAATAGTTATAGTCAGTTAATATTAGATAATAGTAGTTAAATTAAACACAGTGAATAATAATTAATTTAACTTATCGATATCAGAAGAAGTTCAAATAATATAAAAATATATATGGTTTAATATATGTGAACAAAAAAACATTTTTTAATATAAGTGTAAATTGAGAGTGGTAACTAGAAATTGTTTTTGCCAATAACAAACAAAAATAATAATTATATTACTAAGGAACAAAAAAAAATTAAACTTTTGTCGATTTTAAAACGAATTACCACAGTGTTTTTTTTTCATATTATTTCACATCTGATACACAAAATCTTGGGCAATTACCAGCTGTGATGAGAAGGCATTTGAAACATTCGAAAGAAAAATTCTTCAGAAGTTCTATGGTCTCTTACGCCTTGGCGAAGAGTATCGAATTAGATGGAACAATGAGGAACGATCAGTTATACCGCGACATTGACATAGTTAAGCGCAAAAAATTCAGCGGCTTCGCTGCCTTGGTCATGTCGTGCGAATGGAAAAAAATGTTCGAGCTAGAATGGTGTTGGATTCGGTACCCGCAGGTTGAAAACACGGTAGAGGATGTCCGCATCTTCGGTGGAAGGACTAGATGACCAACGTTTTAAAAGCGCTTGATACTACCAACTAGAGACAGTAAGCAACTAATCGAACTGACTGGCAAAGGCTACTCGGTGCAGCCCAAAGACGAATCACGTCTGTAATAGCCAACTAAGTAAGTAAATTTTTGCTGTCTAAGACCTTTCATGTTTATTTATCTATTGACAATACATTTCAATTTATTAAAAATAAATTATCAGTAATATATAAATTTTTTGTAGTGACAGATTTAAAAGATAATGGAAAATTAAGGTTGGCGAGCAAAAAGGACAATGAATGAGTCCATACTTAATGGACAGAATGCATTATATTGCGAAATGATTATGTATGGTACATAAATAAACTTTTAAACTGGGGTAGAGTATTACTTTTGATTCATGAGAGTTCTTTAAAGAGTTCGAGGGATTTATCAGAAGCGCAATCAAAACTTTAGCCTATTTGAAGATTTACACAGTTGACTTAACTTAACTGCGTATTAAATTTATCAGTAAAGAAAAGTATCTCAATTTATTGAACATTTTCATTTTCATAATTCTCACAAACAGCTCAATATATCTTTGTTATCTTCCTTTCATAAATCGCGCTTGATAAAAGCAAACAGCATAAAAGGAAATAAATTACCTCAAAAAGCTGTTATCTAAAAAATGAAATTGATGCTTTCTTCAACAAAAGATGAATAAGAATAAAGCAAATAACATTATAAAGCTGAACAACAACAACAACAAGAACAACAACAACCACAATTGCAATTGTAAAATTTACAATAAATCCCGCACAATAAGCCGATAGGTTGAATAGTCTTTGACTCAAACCATAAACACAAAAGCAACAAAAACAACAAAAACAACAAAAACAAATTGAGCCAAAGATGTACGTATTACACATCTTTACATTGAAACCCCCCACTCAAAAGAGGCAAACCATAAATGCGCGCGCGCTCATGTGAATAATGATGATGATGGCGCATTGGCTGGCACGCCGTGTATTATTTGTATATGTGTTTAATATGTATATTCAATGTCGAAATGGCACGACGCCATTGCTAAAGATGGTACATACGAACAAAGTTCAGTGCTCAGTGCTGCTACTTGCATTGCAATTGCTGGCGTTACTATCGCTTGCCTGCTACCATTGATATTGTGGTGGTGTTGATGTAAGCGATGGTGTTGGTGTTGGAGTCGGTGTTGCTCAAGCTGATGATTATAATGATGATGATGATGATGATGACATGGAGCAAATAAGTTATTATGGGAAAATATGACAAGAAAAACACATTTTTTCTTGTGTTGAGCATTATAAATGGTAAACGATAGTATTCAAGTGGTTTATGCTAATAACGCGCATATACTCACACACACACACAAACACTTCGCAGCTTGCCAAATGTGTAAGAAAAATAAAAATTATAGTGTAAGTGTTCATGAATTTGTTTGTATGGAAATTTATTTGAAAAATTTGAATAGAAATGTGGAGCAGCGAATAATAATGGAATGGGAGAGGATTTTACAAATTATGATGCCACTTTAATATTATTTGTACAAGTAATTCTTCTTTTCATTTTTATAAATTCATTTTTTTTTATTATTTACGCGACGTTTTAAGCGGATTTTCAATTTTGAATTATTTGAGTTGGTTTTTTTATTTTCTTTGTGAGTTGCCGACACACTGCATTTCGGTGCTGGGCGGGTACTCTGTCAGAAGCCCGCATAACAGCGGAAGCAACGGTTGAACGCTGAAGTGGTGTGGTGGTGGTGGTGTGTGCACGCTTTGAATTGAGTTGAAAAGTGATGTCAAATGATGCTGAAAATTATCGACTTAAGAATTGTTGGGTGTTATGAGAATTCGGAAATGATTGGAGACGTGCACTTTGAAAGGCTAACAAATGAGTTGTCATTATGGTTATGTATAATTTATTTAAAAATGTCTTGGTGGTTTTATGAAAATATTGCTTTGAATTGTTTATGTTTGAATTAACATCAAATAAATTAGAATATCTATTTCGTGAGGATTTCTATGTTTATCTAAAATTTAAGGAAATAAACTTTTTATTTATTCGAATGCTTAGTTCTTTATTATTTCAATAAAAATTTTACTAAAAATAGGCTATGAGAAAAACTACTGAAGTTATTTTAACTGGAAGTTGAAGCAAACACTTTCAACATATCGGCTGTCAAATCCATAGAATAACCAGTACAATAATTTTTTGCAAATTTCGATACCTCTCTCTCTCTTTCTATTTCATTAATGGAAAATTTATTATTCTGGAGCTTCTTTTTGAACTCTGTGAGCAGACAGTGATCACTGGGAACCAACTCTTGTAAATACGGTGGGGGTGAAAACAATTCGAAAAACAATTTGTGCAATTCGATTATAATGATCAGCGACATGTGACACAGCGCATAATTGGTTAAAACAGGAGTTTCTTGTCTTCACATGAGAGCACTGTTTCGAAACTTTTTCCTTAAAATGCATTAGTTGAATCATATAACGATCGCTCTTGTTAGTCTAGGCTTCTACGAGGCTTCGAAAAAACAGTGTTGGACAAAACTCTACATACTTACATAAAATACACATTAGGATTTAAAAAATCAACAACACTGTGTTGCTTTAGGCTAACTATCACCAAATGTGCCACCAACCACCTACCAACGCTCTTAAGATCTTCAAGGTGTCAACGATTTAGTGAAATGATGTTTTTCAGTGTCAACACCTCTTTTGGCTGACATCATTAATGTTTCTATCAGTGTGATATTTAAAATCAGTAAACTACTTTTCTATTATTTGTCGCGATGATGCATAGTTCCGACAGCACATATCAAGTCAAACTATTGTTGTCATGGTATATTTTCCTGACAAATCAAGACAGGGAATTGCTTTAAGTCCATTGTTAGACAAATATTAAAATTAACGTCACTAAAAAAGCTATAATTAAATGAGTAATCATTCAAATGTCATGGAATTTTGACAGGTGACATTTAAATGTCGTTTTTAAAATTTTTTTAAACTTATATAGACTTTGCATAAGTGTATCATCCTATGTAGTAATTAGCTATTGTGTTATAAGTAAGTGTAGCTACATACACATCTTTTTTTATCTAAAAATTAAAAATAATTCAATACTAATCGATACCGATATGTACGTATTGGAGTATAGAAAACTTTTTTCAAAACACTTAAGGCTACAAAAAAATAACTGTAAATCTACAAATCTATTAAGACAAAACAAATACTTTTATCAGAGCAGAAATATCTACTCAATTGTACAAATTGCACATTATTATAATCCGGGAATACATTATAATTTGCAAGACAGGAGATCCGTCTCTTGCGATTAAAAAATATGTATCCACAACTAATAGAGTGGATTTTACACATATTAAGTTATTTATATTTGAGCTGCTAGTAAGAAACACTAAATTAAAAAAATGCACTGATACATATATATTATTTCTAGGATATGACTGTTAAATCTAGTTACTCTGGGTTTGAAAGTGATATTAATTAGCTAATTTATGGAAAAAAATTAAAGAAATTTTGTGTTAATTGATTCTCACTATTACTTACCCAACTAAATCTGATTGAGTTAGAGAATAAGAAAATTGTACTTCATTTCAAATTCATTGATCTATTAGGTCTTCTTTTCAGAATAACTTCAAACAATTGCCGATTCTTCGAGGAACAAAGGTTATTTCATTGATTTATTTGGTTGTTTCTCTTTTATTTGAAGAAAGGAGTTTTGTAGTTGTCAATAACTAACCACTTCAGTTTTAACTTTTTTGGTAATCCATCAAGACTAGAGTATGGATAGTATCTGTGGTATCATAAGTGTCCATTATTTGGTGCTTAAAGGTGCTTTGGGCAGCTTTACTTTGATGGCAGTGGTCCTGTCACTCCAACATAATACATTTGTATACTTAGCCTCACAAAAATTTCACACAAAAAGTTCCACTTCATGAGCTCAAGACATGAAAAACCCGTTAATCAGATAAACTTATATTATTATATCAGTTAATCTTTTCATGCTGACATCAACGACACTTTCAACAAAAATATTATTAATGTGCTGACATATTGAATTGGTGTTATGCATATATTAGGCAAATAGCGTATATTAAATCAGGTGAAGTGAAATTCACTTGAAAAGTATCTGTCTAATATCAATGTTGGAAATATGGACTATGGCACTTTATTATTAAAATTATTGACGTGAAATGGTCTAACAGTCGGGACTACGGTCAGAAGAGTCCTATTGTACCAATTCCACTATTGAATACACAAATATCTTTGTACAAAAAGCTTTGTAAAAAAAGCCCACAATTAAATCTAGAGAAGAGCTCTTAAACTGTTCTGGTGACAGAAATTCTATTCTGGTGAAATAAATTTCTTCTGTGTGTTGTTAAAGCTAGACAGTCACAAAGCATATGCATAGTAGTTTCCTCATCTTCGAGGCATAATCTGCATTCCGAATTAGCAGATAATCGTGGTTTATAAAGGTGATATTTCAGACCATAATGACCCGTAAAGAAACCTTAAATTACCTTTTGAGAATCAGAAAAGGTTTTTGTAGGAGTACAGTTTGATCAGTGCTTTATTTTGTTTAAGACCTGGAAAGTCTTCCAAGTACACCATATGAGGGAGAGGGAGCATAAAATTCTCCCTCTCCTTGAATATTTGTTTTGTACTAGCCCAATTTAACCCACAAAAGGATTAAGACCTATGGTATTAAAGAATGTTATTTTTGTTATATTAGAATAGTCAAGGAATTCAAACAAGAGTTACCTGAAAGTTATTAACAAGTACGTTAATAAATCGTTCAGAATCGTTGACTATTTTATACAAGATGCAGACTGTAAAAATAGATTAAATAGCTGCCTGACTATTAGTAAACTTCCTCTTTATGAAAATCCTTGCTGGCAGTCCGGCTCTCCTCAAGACTCTTCAAAGTGCTATGGTACATCCGACATGCTAAGAATCCTTAGAATAAATCCAGTCAAAAAATACATAAGAGACAGAGCCTTGATGCTATATGCGAAAACCAAAAGGCTGCCCTACTTAGCACTATCTAAGCTCAGAGTAATCACGTAATCGGAAGGGGTGGTACGCAGATCTTAGATAACCTATTGAATAATCACGAAACTTATGAGGAATGCACAAATTAGTCAGTGAGAAGGGTGGGACTCTGCAGAAACCCACCGGCTATCAAAAAGTAAAAGTGCCGAGATGCACTAACTGGGAAAAGGCTCAACATCAAGAGTAAGAGAACATGCTCTTAGAATGGCTAATATTTCTGTTTCAAATATTGAAGGTGTTAGGATTCACGAATCCCTAGATCCGCGGTATATTATAATAAAAGATTTTTAAATTTAATCATTTTTGAAAGTGGAAATGCTTAAACTAAAAAATACAACTCATTTAAATGTGTTAGTATTATTTACATTAAAGCATTGTATGTGTGTAAGTTAAAATTTATTTGCAAAGGCTTGAGTCCAAAACAAAAAAAAAAGAGAACCAAAGTGTCGTATTCGGAGTTGATTTTAAAATTTTTTAATCCGCTTGTTTGTCAGTTTTTCATCAACAAAAAAGGCAAAAAAGCAAAACATGCACACATGCACACATGCATACATATACATGCATACATTCATATAAATTTCAATTACATATATGCTAACATGTGTATTGCTGTGCATGTAAAACTGTCAACGGCATTATGTGAAAGAATATGACAGTTTAAAATTCTCAAAATTGACAAAATGCGAACTTTTGCTGGCACACATATTCGAGAGTTGCGCAAAAACTGGCTTGCAACCCGCACCTGTGCCAGTCATCTGCATTGAATTAACATGTACGGACGGACAGCAACACTGTATGAATGGCTTGACATTACAGCCTATGCACACCATAACCCCAATCTGACAGAAGTGTCAGTGTCAACATTAAAAGCGGATTTAAAATTACTTTGCAAGTACATACACGGCAGTGAAGCACATAGCATCCAAATGCAATTTTTGCCAGTTTTTCAGTGTAACCAGTGTAACACTGTCAGTGTGACAGCAAAAAAGGTATGTGAAGTAGCGAAGAACCTCAGGTTATATTATATTTTATAAATATGTTACTTAGTTGAAATTTTCCAAAAACAACAAGTTTTATATGCAAATCTACTCGTTTGTGAGGTGTAATGAAAACAGAACCTAAAAAAATGTGCTAGGTACGCCACTGCTTCTTGCTCCTTTCCAAACATGCATTATGGATAACAGGACATGTTGAATGCATATATGAGATTTTAACAGTTGTTCAAGTCTACGCATCTAGTGCTGGTCTCAGGAACATTACGAATAAACAGGGACAAGTAAGAAAGGTGAAAATAATGAAATTCAAATACATAGAGAGAGATATGCTGACTTTCAGATGATCTAAACTTGTTATATACAGGTATAATTCTTATAGCGTGTTTAAAATGCTACTTTTACCCCGCACACACGGTTGCCACTTATGGTACTTTAGTACCAAAATTGGTACTTTTTTTTTCGTTTTTTCGTTTTTGGTACTCATGTTTAAAAAATGGTACATTTTTGACGACCCAACTTTATTGTGGATATTTCCAAATAATTTTTTTTATAAATCAACTTTGCACTATTTTATATTTTGTTCATTTATAACACTATGAAAAACACAGAACGAAAAAATAAAATGGTCCAAAAAAATTTTGGACCTTTTTTTACAGAAATGGTACCTTTTTAAACCAATTTTGGTATAGGAAAAAATTTTCAAGTGGCAACCGTGCCCGCACACAAGCAAAACACCCATTAAAAGTAAAATAAAGTTTTTGTAAGTTAGCGGGGGAGATTGCTCTAACATTAAGCTGTTTCTTTTATCTAATAGACTGAGTAGCTATGACTGATTAATTGATATACAGGAATCTCTACGGAAACTTAATAAATTGTATAAAAATGCAATATACCTTAACCCAATAAGTTTTAGTCTTATATATAAGTTCACAAAGCTTAACAAATTAATGCTGTAATGAAGCACATCTACACTGTAATATGTCACAATTGACACATTTTCAATATAGTTTAAAATATACTCATAAAACTTCTGTACAGTATTCAAAGTCTTTTAGGTTTTTAAATATTAATAGTGCTTATATTAAGGAAGCAATGTACTGTCATATTTGGCATAAATTATTAGTACATACATATTACTGAAATCTATTAACTAAAATCAGTAATTCGTCAAACATGAAGAAGTTCAAGTTTTCAGAACACTGTATTGCAGTCCTAATATGCATAAATGATGTCTTGCCATCTATACTAAGTTAGATTTTGATTTAGAAAGGGTTGAGAACTCTGTAACCACGTTACTGCATCCTTCAAGGATTATTGTGACAAATCCACTTTAGTTTGATAGGCGCGTAGCAGTCTAGGTTAGATTATACTGACAATTCTAAGGATCCACTTAAGCCTATTGGCCAATTGTAATACCTTGTAAGAAACTCGGGGGTTTTGAAACATCTTGGACCTTTGACTAAGTTTCAAATGTTATTTAAAGGAAGGTCCTAGAGGTGGTCAAGATCCTCAAAGAGTAACCTCCTAAAGCAATGAATCGGCGCCACATGGTAAGACTAAATCCATTCATTTTTTTGTTATATGGTTACAAGGGATATGCAAACAAATTAACATCTATTCATGTGTAAAGTCCAGAGATTAATTGCAGTTTTTATAACAGGAGTCATAAGAACTACAACATATTTTCCTACAATTTTGAAATATTCTGCAATTAAAAATTTTGTTTCCCATAACACTGTTAACCGCAGATGTTAAGCTTAACTAAAGCAAATGACGAGCCATCAATTTGTAGGCACTTACAATATTAGAAGAGCCCGTCGATATACTGACAAACATTGATTACATCAACATGACTAGAAATTTCCATATCCTAAATAAGAAATACAATACTTTAACTTGTGCTAGGAACATTAAGACTCTTTACTCTTTAAATAGTTAAAAGTTAATATATAGTTACACAGAGTATTCTGTTCTAATCTTAAGTCTTAATTAAGTTTAGACTAACGTAATATGTTGGTCTTTACCAATTTTATACAAGAGCTAAAATTAGAAGTTGCAATATGATATTGAATAGCAATATCTATAACTTTTCGTGAGCCAAGGTGCAATATATCACTCAGGAATACTAAAACAGGATCAAGACCTCTATTATTGTGCCTTTCCCGTCCAATTGCAAAAACTTGAATAAGTTCATTTGATTTAGTTAATCATTTATAATAAAAAAATCAAGAGTTGTACGGCTAATAAGCTGGTTAGATGCTTCGTTAGTCTTTTGGATTTTGTTCTTTTGAACAAAAACTAAACAAAAAGTCAGAGAATGACTGACATATGGAACAAATCTGCAATGAATTAAGTCCACCCTGAATAAAAATAAACACCAAAAGAACAAATGGTGCTCATCCGCCTACACGCCTATTTTTACTGGTCTATCACACCCCAAAGTAATACTAACCTAATAGCTGGACACAAAAAGTCACTAAAATTTAAGAGGGGAGTGAAGGGGTAAGGGATTGATTTCGAACTAGCCGAATAATCACCAAATAAAAAAATATAATATTACCGACTTCTGATACTAGTAAGTATGCATGCGATGAAATTGGATGCCCACATTGGAGACTTCTGTACAATTTGTCACTTTTTACAGCGAAGAATTATAAGAGTTGGACAAGGTCTTGTTGATAAATCTAGAGAGTACCTTAGTCAAACCAGTTGGCAATGGTATTTAAGGTGCATAAAATGATGTTATGCAATTTGAGTAGTTCGAGTAGTTCAGTAGTTGCTGCGTATGTACTTAAATAAAGATTTATTTATGAAAAAATGACAACAATAATGAAACATTTAGTGCAGCATATTCACTTAAATAAATAGCATAAGCTGATTTAGTGCTAATTGAACACCTTAACAGCTCAATGATAAGATAAATACTATCCATATGTTCATACTGAAACACAAAGAACTCTTCCGCCAACAATATCTCATTTAAGCCCAAGCTAATGTGAATGGCAAGACATATTTTGTTATAAATTAAGCAAAATTAATTAAATTTTGCCATTTCTTAAATATCAATTTTGTGAACATAATTTTCAGTTAAATTTAAACATGAAATTAAAAAAATTATTTTATATAATATTATAAATAAATTATATATAACTAACTATTTAAGTAAAATTTTCAAGCAATTAAATATAACACACTTTAATGCATTTAAAGCCAAATTCGAAATTAGCAAACAATAATTCAAAAAACAAAAACAAAATTAAATTAAAAATGATTCAATGCAATTAGAAAAGCGCCTACTACACCCACTCATATCCTGGTACATGTATTGTCCAATGCAATTATAAATGCTCTCACTCACTCTAGTTAAAGCCACACGCATAATGTTCAAATACAAAGTCCCAAAGTGCATTCTGAATGATTTATTAATGCTGGAAGCTATTTTGTGTCAACATAATATTGTGACATATAGACTCCATCATCAACAATATTAAAAGCTCCACCTAGTAAAACCGTCTATGCTGGTTATGGTGTCGATACGTGACACATGACAAGTCGCAAGTGACAAGTGGTTGCATGTGTGTTCAGTGCTGTACTGTACGGCTTAAAAGTGTTAATTATTACGTTAATAATTACGTTACTTTAAACTTACAGTTTCGCATTCGGAAAGAGTTGATCACAGAAGCAATACAGAACAGTTTCAACATTGAGTTAAATCGATGATATCTGATGGCTGCCTGTGATACCCACACATAATAATGATACAAAATCATATAATGCTGTTGTTTTTGTTGTAATTGTTGTTAAAATGGAAATGAATATGGTGACAAATACAATGTCAAATGCTTTGGGGGCATATTTTGACATTTAGTTGCAAATGATTTTAAATATTGCTCTATGTCTCTATTGGTCTACATGGCAATTAAACTAAATAATTTTAAAGGTTTTATGTGCTTTTCAACTAAAATGAAATTTAATTAATTGAAGTTCACAAGAATGTAAATGAAGTCACCTTTATAATATTTTTAATATAATCAAATATAATTAAACTCTCAACAAAACTGAAAAATATAATTTCATTTAAACAGTTCTTCAGATTAAAGGCCTTATGTTTTCATATATATATATAAATGATTAAAATATATTTACTTGATGAAGGTCTTAAGATGATGTTAACTTTCGTTTTAGGTTCTCAACTGTCAAATTCAGTTAAATAATTTTAAATACTAGAAAATTTGTTTCTAAAGCCATTATAATATATAGTCATTATAATAAGTCATTATATAAAGCCATTATAATATATATAGTAATCGTTTTCAAATTTAAATAGATTTATTCTATTTTCATTAAAACATTATGAGATGTATGTACATTCAATATAATGAACAACCAATATAACGAGTAACCAATATAACGAGTATCCAATATAACTAGAAAATTTGTTTCTATTACAATTAAAGTCATTATCAAAGGTATATATAGTAATTGTTTTCAGATGTAAATAAATTTATTTTATTTTCATTAAAACTTTATGCGATGTATAAACATTCAATATAACGAGCAACCAATATAACGAGTAACCAATATAACGAGTATCCAATATAACGAGTATCCAATATAATGAATATCTGATTTAACGAATGTCCAATTTAAGGAATATTCAATTTATCAAATAATTCACTACTTCATATAATAGAGGTAAAGTCGTTATATAGTGTAGTAATACTGCCAGAAAAAAATGAGTATAAAACCAAAAATGTGACTGAAATAATTTAGTGCCCAAAAAGATGCCATCAAACACTTAAGGTTTCTGTAAAATAGGCTAAAGAAAATATAATACATCACATTAAAATTATATGTTTAAAATCTCTATTGAAAATGGAGAACATTAAGGGAAACACAAAAGAAAGAGAAAAGAAGATTTTGAGAAAAAAATTAACAATTGTCAAAAAACTAATTCGAACTCATTCGATTTAACAATTGATCTTTGCAAGAAACTTTTCATACAGAACGACTACAGTAGTCGTCTTGTATCACAGAACAATATATTAATAATATAACTAATATATTATATAAATATATATATATCATCTAAGCACATAAATTTATCAAGAATAAAATTTTATGCGTTTACGTACACGGTTATATTAACGCACTTAGTGAAATATTCGTGTGAGTTTATTAATCTGCTGTATAATAGCACTATCTATATCAGCAATAATTATGACAGCACAAAATGCAATGCTCAGGAGCGCGATTTTTTAGCCACAATTCATTTACCAAGCAGATAAACTTATACGTTTATGAGGTTTATAAGGCATTTATCAGTTAAGATGCGTATCCCTAATATTATATATAATATATAAATAATTCTTTTTAAAAACTTTTTAAAAAAGAAAATAAATTTAATAAGAAACACTGTTGAATATTACGCTTTTGTTTAAACATTTTTGTAACATCCTAATACTACGTTTTGGGATAGAAACTTTTATTGGTTTTGTGAACACTTATTTTATGTTAAAAAGCTCTCTCTTGCTTCCAGTTTTTATTCTATAATATAAAACTATATTTATATATAATATAAATATAATTTAAACAAAAATATCACAACAAACACTATTAGGAAATGTTTGAAAAAAAGGATACTAGTTTTTCTTTAATAACGATAAATAGCCTTAACTAATACTTATCTTACTTCTTAATAATATCTATAACCAGTTAGTTTCCTTCCCTTTCCTGGATTTTCACATCAATGAAAAATTTTTCTATACTATGTCGTTCAAAAGAACATGTCATTGAATTTTCTGTTATGTCTAAAAAAAACATTATTATGTGTTCCGAAGTCTATGGAGCAAAGTCTATGGAGCTATAGATTCCTTCGATCTTGAATCACTACATAATGTTGGTCTTAAACCCCTATCTGCGTTAACTAGCACAAACAAAATAACACTATGCTGTGTATGTGGTCATAAGGGATTCAATGGTTACAAACGGGTCAAAACGCCCTTAATAAGAAACGAAGCATTTTTAAAAATATTTTTTATTTTATTATATTTAAAAATGCGTTAAGGGAAAAAAACTAAAGTTAAAACTAACTAAGAAAATAGATAAAAAAAATATAAGAAAAATAAGAAAATAGACTAAGAAAATAGACACCTGAGGCAAATCATTCACATTTATTTCTAAACTACTGATTGGCAAAATAATTGTTTTATTGACATTAAATACCATGTTATTTTGAACGACCCAAGCGTTAACAGTCTCTAAATTAACGTTTAACTTCTGAATTAGATTTCCAATAGCGTTGAAATCACAAGATATACATTTGGATGTCATCAGCATACCCATGCAATTTAACATATTTACAAATTGAAAAGACATCATTTATATAAATTGCAAACAAAAGGGGATGCAGAATTGACCCTTGAGAAACTCCAGTTCAAGAATAAGGAACACAGGATTAGCTCTCAAACTATTATCAACAGACGAAACAAATTAATCATTTGTTATTACGATCTAAGAAAACACAGCTGTTGAGCTTTTTATAATTTCCAGAGATTTAATATTATTCCAGAGAGATTTTGTTTGCTGACAATCACTGAGTTTGGATTTACAGAAAGCTTATTCGGTTTTATAATTAGCCGCAGAAACTAATTTCCAAGCTACTTTAAATCGCATCCAATTGAATTTGGTGGGATATTTCTTCCAAGGAACATATTTTTTATTTCTGTAGTTAATTTTTCGTTTAATGTCAGACTTCAACCAAGGACAAGATGAATTTCTTGCACACACTGTACGTTACGGCACCAAACGTTGTAACAAATCTGTCAAAATGTTATTAAAGGCTACCAATTTTTTATCGACTTATACACTAAGCCAGCACTTGCTTCAATCAACGGAATTCAACTCACTAAACAATCTCCGAGTATCAATAAAATTGAAGTTCCAGAAAGAAAATTGAGTGGAAGTAAATTTTTAGTCGGATTATAATCAAAACTTTCAAATAATAGATCATGGTCAGACACAAACGAAATCTGTTCGAAAAACAAAACTTTACAACACTTAGACCCGTCTGAGTCATCAAGTCATGTAATTTAGCTGCTTTAGCAGAGTTTAGAAGAAAATCATTATTGAAATCAGCAAATACTGCAAGAAAATCCAACTTAAGGGCAATAGGTAGAAGGGAATCAAAAAGAGGATCGCAGGAAAATATTTTGTTGGGCTTATAAGCACAAGTTACTAAAATCTTATAAATTCGAGTATGTACACTCACACAGATCTACTCAATTTCAGCTTCCATGGAGACAGACCTTTTAAATGTCCATAGCCACTTCGCCACCTAACCTATATTTCTTATCACGCCTAGATAGTTAATTATAATTAGTGTTTTCAGCTTTCAGTTAAGTTCTGCGTTGTAAGATCTTATATATCTCATCGCTACAGTCGTTGTCGTTGTCATTGAGGTTAAGCAATTTTTTGGCTTTAACACAATTAACACATCTGACATAATTGTTTTTGCACTCCTTATGTGAATGTCCCAATTCACTGCATTTAGCACAAATGAGGTCGCCTTCTTTGCATACACTCGCTTTGTGATTAAAGTCCCAGCACTTATTGCACCTCGTGACGTTCAAATCTTCACATATTACGCATATATCTCATTTGATGTTGATTCGATGTTCTTTCATAAATTCCTTAAAAGCCTTGCCATCTGTTTCAACAATCGCATCAAATGTTTTTTTATTTTATTTAAAACTTTAATGTATTAAACCATAAAATTGTTCTGATTTTTTATAACAAGTACTAAGTCGTCATTATCTAGCTTTTCACTAATATATTATTGTTTAAAAATAT
>NC_051848.1:82694157-82712258 GCF_002237135.1 Teleopsis dalmanni
ATCCTCGCCTCTCAATAATATAGGCCATGCTTGCTTTTGTATAGGAGATGGTTCCGTAAAGTTTTGTTTCTTCAACTCATCAAGTATATCAGGATAATCTTTGAAACAGTGGTCGAATTTGTATATTGGTTTCGGTATATCAAGACACATTTGATCTTCACTTGTTTTTAAACGTGAAACAATTATATTGTTGTTTACTAAACGCATTTCATTGACTTCTTCCTCTGTCATAACAGCGATTTCCTTGACTTCTTGATAAAAATTTTTTCTCAGCTTTGGAAGATGCGCCCACTGCAACTTACGATATTCTTCCTGTAATAAAAAATATTTCATATGGGCAAAACAAATAAATCGATATCTTCATTTGTGGATTGTTAATATTTTTCTTACAACTTTTCTATTTAGAGATTCCCAATCGATAGGCTGCAATACTTCCTTCTTTTCAGTACCACCAATACATACATTTTTTGTAGGTAGACTTAATCTATTTTCGCCATTTTCTCCCTAAATAAATTTTATTATGAGCTACTATATTATATCCATACGCTCGTTGTATGTACGTCATACTTACAGATTTCGGAGTTGCAACCTGAATATTGTCATTTCTGGAAGAAGCACTAAAACGAGGCACGAATGATTTTTTTTTAAATTCAACTTTGGGATTGTGAGAAACTTCGTGATTTTGAGATGAAACATTTTTATTTTTATTTTTATTTTTATATTTCTGATCAGAGTGTTTTATAATTTCCAAAATGTATTTAACGGCATCGTCAACATTTTTTCTATTACGACCTTTGACAGTTACTATATGGTTGTCACTATTTATATGTACATTGACGTTGAACTTTGTTTTAATGCTTTTTATGTTGGAGCCGTCTCGGCCAATTATGGCACCAATGTAAGCTGGGTCAGTAGGAAATTTTTCTATAATATCATTAAAATTGGACATGTTTGCACTTAAAACTCCATACACATTCCTTTCAGGTGGATCATCATCCCACATTATTTCCAAATCATCCATTTTAATGTCAGCAAAACCTACAAAAAAGAATACCTCATTATTATATTCATTTTTACACAAAACCAACTAAATTTCAAACATTCAAATTGAACCAATTTTAACGAAATCACGAATTCATGAATTTACGAATTCTCAATCATATCAAATGAAACGTTATTTGAAATTAACTATTAAAAGTAGAAATATGTGTTCTTATAAGGATTATTGAGAGATAAAGCAATGCCAGTTTTTTGTTTTTGATTTGTATGTTGAAAATCATGCTGTCACTTTCTTAAGTCTCATCACGCAGTGGCTCTATTGTTTCTTGTGACTTTTACTGAAATTCATTCCTATATAAAATGGTAATATGTGAAATGCAGATTTTATTTTTTGCAAATAGGGCCACATAACCTTAAAAACACCATTGCTCAAACAAACAAGTATTTTTAGAAAATTTCATTATTAATTGAAAATATTTAATTGAAAAAAGTTGCACATATATTCGATTTGAAGTCCCGCATTTTATGAAGCAAAATACATACCAGTAATAAAACTAAAACCGAAACTTAATCGAAAAACACAAGCCAAAAAACGATTCGACCACCGACGCGTCTCTTGAAAAAGTAATAAATGTAGAAGAAAACTTGTTCCGTTCCCGTTCTTTCAAAATTAATATAAGTATATTTGGCAGCCCATACACAGATTTGCTTGAGATTGATGTAACTATATTAATTTGGTTTATGCTTTATGTGCACAAACCAATTTCACAAAAGAATATTCATTTGAAATGATTACACAATCCGATTGGCACATTATTTAATAATGTAAAAAATCCACATACAATTTTAATACTACATGTGTTCAATAATAAAAATTTTATCAATGTTCTGGCAATTTCGTATGACTCATTGCTGACGTTTCTTATTAATGAACCGGTCAGCATTCTGATAAGAGCTTTATATAATTATACACCTATACCTCGGTTAAAAGCCATTTCGTGCAACAGTAGACTCGATTAACGATCTAGCCGTATTTCTGACAGTGTTTCGCTTAACAGTGAAGAAACCGATAAATATGCCTTTTATAATACAAGCAAAGGCTAGTTTAATGATCGATATGCCAAAAAGTTTTCTGGAAGAAGTACAACATTATAAATTATTATCTATTGTAAACACAGACAACAGTGCATTCACACAGTCTCGTTTTTAGCCGGTTTTGCACATTATAATCACTAATGAGTATGATATACCATACAAAGAGCTTTCATTAAAAAGGAGCTCATTTACTACAAATCAGCACATTTAAGACCAAAAATGTCGAACGCAACCCTTAAAACTAATGGTTGATTTGCTTGTTTGTTTATTCAAAATCACGAAAGAACAGCAGTGAGTTAGAGTTTCGGGAGAGGCGCCATCCAACTAAAAGTATGTATTTCCATGTATTAAAAAGATTACTGAATAATTTATTTATACATACCATTACAAAATCAGTACGCAAAAGTATTTCAGGTATGTTTTTACAAATTTGTATCGGTTTTTTTAAAAAATGAACTTTTAGTATATTCCACACCGAATGTAACGAACGACTGACTCGTGCACAAGTTCTGTTGCTCTGTATATGCACTACTTGCGTGTCCGTGTTTCGTGTCGTTCATATGTTCTAGCATGCACATGTTTGGCTGGTGCTGCGAACTTGCACATGTTTGGCTGGTGCTGCGAACGTGCACATGTTTGGCTGGGGCTGCCACAGTACCCCCCTCTTAGCGGGGGAGCGCATGTGATACCGCGCTATCGCCTTGTTATCGCTCTATTTGGTGAATGCGCGCAACTTGGCCGGAAAGTGCACTGTTCTGCCTGCGCGTGTGACCACAGATCTGGTTTCCTGTTGGTCTTTGAGGACGGGTTCGACTCCTGGTGCTTGTACTGAAGACGGTTCGGTTGTTCTGCTGCTGCCAATGCCAGCTAAAGTCATGAATGCTGGTTTCAGCCTGTCTACTGCTACTGTGACGTCTTTATCTTTCATGCTGATGACGTAGTTTTTCTAATCGCGACGGACTACACGATAAGGGCCTTCGTAAAGCTGTTCTAACGGTGCCCGAACGCGATCGGTGCGTAGGAATACATACTTGCTCTCTGACAGCTCGCTGGGTACAAAGACTGGTTGTTGACCGTGTCGCAGTCCAGGTTGAGTTCGTTCATTACCTAAGTTTCTGCGCAGTAACTTTTCGAAGTCTGTTTCGCTTGGTTTGATTTTGACTTCTGTCAGCAACTGTCCCGGGATTCTGAGAGGGTTGCGGTATAACATCTCTGCCGGACTGGCATTTATGTCTGCTTTCGGCGCTGTCCTGAGGCCCAACATTACTAAAGACAGAATTTGGGTCCAGTTACTGGAATCGTGACAACGTATGGCTGCTTTCAGTGTTCGGTGAAACCGCTCGACCATGCCATTGGCTTGGGGGTGATAGGCAGTTGTGCGCCAATGCTTTATTCCTAGTAGTTTCGTCACCTCTATAAATATAGCGGACTCAAATTGACGTCCTAAGTCGGTTGTGACTGCATGCGGAGTGCCGAAATATGAAATGAATGCTGCTGCCACCTCTTCTGCTGTGATGCCCACTAAAGGAATGGTTACTGGCCAACGCGAAAAACGATCGATGCATGTGAGAATATAACGCTTTCCTTGCGATGGTGGCAATGGGCCCACTATATCCAAGTGAATATGTTGAAATCGGCCATATACCGTTGCAAAAGAACCGATACTCGTACGGGTATGGCGTTGAACCTTGGATTTTTGGCATGCAACACACCTTCGGACGAAAATTGCACCTTCGGGCCACACGTATTTTGCTTGGACGATTTTGCGAGTTGCCCTGATTCCGGGGTGAGACAAGGAGTGAAGCTTGGACAATACCTGCTGCCTGCAATTTGCTGGGACGTATGGGCGAATGTGAGTGCTGGAAACATCGCAGTACAGTTCAACGTCTGAATCTGGTAATTTCCACTTTTTTAATAGAACGGTTTTCCGGGCTAGTCGTCTAACAATTTCTGCAGCTCTAGGTCTGTTGTTTGTTCAACCGCAATTCTTTCCACCTCGCTTGCTTCATACTGGACTGCTGCAATTCGAGAAAGGTAGTCTGCTGTGAAGCAAAATAACGCATACCGGAAATATTGGACAGCTTGATAAGCCACTGTCAACTCTCGACCATAGGCGCTGTATTTCATTTGAGCTGGACTCAATTTTCTTGAGTAGAATGCCAATGGCTGCTGCACTCCGTTTACTACTTGCTGGAGAATGGCCCCAACTGCATCACCAGCGAAGTCTAAGTCGCCCAACGTCTGGTTGATAAATCGCTGGAACTTTTGAGCTGCATTGCGGAGTCCGAAGGTCATAAATTTGAATTCGAACAAGCCGAACGGGGTTATAATGGCTGTCTTTGGTATGTCCGCGGCTGCCACTGGAATCTGATGGTACGCCTTCTGCATATCTATCTTTGAGAACACAGTTTTTGCCTGTAGGATAGACGTCACGTCATGTATAAATGGAATTGGGTAGCGGTCGGGCCTCGTCTGTGCGTTTAGCATTCGATAGTCGCCGCACGGTTGCCAACTTCCATCACCTTTACGCACCATATGGAGTGGGCTAGCCCAACAGCTTTTAGATGGCTGGCAGATACCTGCTTGCAGTAAAAACTGGAACTCATTCTTAGCTTCTTCGAGTTTGCTGCCAGTTAGACGTCTCAGCCGGGCGAATGTTGGTGGGCCTGTCGTTTCGATGCAGTGCTCCACCGTTGTAGCGGTACTTCGTCGATTCATGCTCATTGTCGCCACGGTACTCATGTAACAGCTCGACGTACTTCGTACCTACGCTGCATACGCGCACCTCTATCGTTTGCACCTTGACTGTATCACCTTTAGCCGCCATAGTGGTTTTGTTGTCTACCAGTCGCTTTCGTTTCATATCCACCAATAGGTCATAGTGCCTTAGGAAATCGGCACCGACGATAGGGCATCTGACGTCTGCTACTATGAAAGTCCATGGGAAATCTCTGCGCAACCCAACGGGCAACTGAAGACGCTTCTCCCCGAACGTGCGAATGGGGGGTGCCGTTGGCTGCAAACAAATTTACTGATGAAGCGCTGCTCGCTTTGCACGAATTACGCAAAAATGACCGCGGAATCACTGAGATGTCGGCACCCGTATCTATCAGAAATATGGTGGACGTTACTGGATCTTTAATGGTGAGTCGAGCTAATTGTATGCTGCTTTCGTTGCGGCTCGATGACGGCGAAGGAGCGCTTAGTTTTTTGTCTGCGATGATGCTGTAAAATTACATGGCTGCCTGCAACTGCGAGCCTTGCGCCCAAACCTGGAGTGGAACCAACACCATTCTGGATGACTGCTCGATTGGGAACGTGGTCGGCTGCGGCCTCTCAGTGAACGCCTATCTTGCTGTTGACGGGAGTTCATGTCTAGACGACTCAATCGTTGCTCGATTTGGTCTAAGCGCTGACACACTTTTTCTGCTTCGGACCAGGTACTACCGCTGCCTGAATACATTGCCGAGATCTGATGATAGTCGCCTGCCTCGCAAATCTTGTCAGCCAATTTGGCTAACTCGCTCAGTTCTACGCTTGACGTGTGATGAATCGCGCGCACTTGTGGAGGCAAACGCTGGAGCCAGAGTGTTTTCAAGAATTCGACTCTCACCTTATCCTTCGCCAATGTCGCCAGTTCGTTTAGCAATTGAGTAGGCCGACGATCGCCAAGCTGTACGTCTGATAACAGCCGCTGAATTTTACGCTGTTCTGATTCACCATACCGTTCGATTATTTGTTTTCTTAGGTTCTCGTACCTGTTTGCTGCTGGCGGATGAAGCACTGCGTCAGCCATGTCGGCTACGATGCTGGACTCTATGGCAGCCACTATGGTGTTGAATCTCGTCATGTCGTTGCACACACCTGCCACCGCGAACTGCGCCTCGATCTGCGCGAACCATATTTCGGGTCGCTCGTGCCAGAACGGAGGCACCTTCACCGAAACGCGATTCACCACTGGTGCCCAGTCTTCGCGCTGCTGTCCGAGCGATGCTGCATTCTCATCTTGCACCGACATTTTTTCCTTAGTTTCGCACTGCCACTAAGCCGGAACTCTGCTCGCCGAGTTCTAAAAAGAACTTTTTGTGTGTTGATGAAATAAGTTCTGAAAAGAACCTTTGTATGTTGATGCAATAAGTTCTGAAAAGAACCTTTGTATGTTGATACAATATATTTTTAAGTTCTGATAAGAACTTTTTGTATATTGATGAAATATACTCTTAATTAATGAACAGTTCTGAAAAGAACTGATCACGTCGAGGTCACCAGTTTAGTATATTCCACACCGAATGTAACGAACGACTGACTGGTGCACAAGTTCTGTTGCTCTATATATGCACTACTTGCATGTCCGTGTTTCGTGTCTTTCATATGTTCTAGCATGCACATGTTTGGCTGGTGCTGCGAACTTGCACATGTTTGGCTGGTGCTGTCACAAACTTGTCTATTAATCACAACAGGGCCCATCATGAAATGAAGCATCGTTGCTGCCGCCATTCTCATCTCCACGTCCATCGGCAGATCCAATATGATCTTCACATATATCGCTATATCCAATATCTACGTCGGATGACTGTGAAACACCTGCAAAAGAAAGAAATAAAGATAATATAAATGAAACTCTTTTGCAACACTTTCAGAATCTGATAGATGTGGAGAACCGTCACATCGCACTGCAAAAATGCACAGACGCAAGGTTTTTGAATTTAATGGAAGCAAAAAATGTTGCTTTGTCGCGTATCGCATCATCAAAGGAAAGAGGCTTTCCATATATCCGGCTCACTGGAGACAATGACTCAAGCGATGACTATGCATATTTGTTGCGGTCAACTGTTATTATATATTATAATTTCTATTACCATAATATGTTGAAGCCAGTTGAGTCAGTGCACTTAAGCACTTTTACTCTCTATTAACTGCGAGGTTTCTGCAAAACCCCTCTCTACGCCCTAACTGGATTATTGTATATCTCTTCATCAAACTAAGCAATAATTAACCTAAGATCTGCATACCTCTCCGAGGAGCCCGTAACCATTTTGAGATTCGATAACGCGGTGTTGGTAAGTCTGTCAGTTTTCGTAAATAATTTCAGGGCCCTATCCTTCATATATTTTTTGATCGGATCAATCTTAATCTTGATCAATCTTATCACTTCATCAGACTAAGCAATAATTACGCTCAGGTCTACAAACCTCTTCGAGGAGCCCGTAACCATTCTGAGATTCGATAACGCGGTGTTGGTAAGTCTATGAGTTTTCGTAAATAATTTCAGGGCTCTATCCTTTATGTAGTTTTTGATCAGATCAATCTTGAGGTCTACATGCTCTTGAAGTGTTTTGCTTATGTTGAGAGCACATTTATCCAGGTATAGCATATATGTGTCGTCCTTCTAAAACCAAACTGCTTGGTCTCTCCTGAAGCCTATGTATCATGATCCTTTCCAGCCAAGTACTGAAAGAAGGCTGATATCCCTAGAAGATCTGGGACTGCTCCTTATCCTATCAAGCGATTTCAGAAGCACATCACTCTAGCATTCTTCCATTCAGTAGGGATATATCCCATTTTCTAAGTAGTCAGGAATAGCCTTCCAGATAATTTTACACATCTCTCCAGTTACTCCATTCAACCCAAGGGACCTCTCAGATCTCACACATTGAAAAGCTATATCCAATTCATACCTGCATAAAGCAGGTGAGTCCACCTCATAAGCATGAGGCGATAACAACTCCGCCCTAGGAAAGAAAACATTCATCAATGTATTCATGCAATCCCTTCAGGTGGTTAACATATTGTCACCCACTTGAAGGGCACCTACATCCATTCGCTTACTCACTCCTCTGACAATCTTATAGACTTTACTCCAAGGATCAAGCCTATTCTCATTCACAAAGTTCCTTACTTGTGAATCACATGGGTGAGATTGCATTCTCATCCAGACCAAGAATAATAGGCATGATAATAATAGGTATAACACCAAAATAGAGGGACCTAACATTGGGATATTAGATGTATAAATGTTGTAGAGAGTGGGAAAAGTGGAGATCTCTGAGGAACGCCTGTTTCTATAATTCTGATTGACGACAGATCGCTGTTGATTTTCGTGCGAAAGGATCTCTCACGTAAGAAGCTGCCGATGATTTTAGTTGGCCTGCCTGGAACACCTAGATCAGACATTTTTACTATCAGGGCATCATGCCAGACCTTGTCAAAAGCTTTATAAATATCAAAAATGATCTTTCCAGTCGACTTTCTTCCACTAATGGCTGTTTGAATCATTTCGGCCGTTCTAGCTAGTTGAAGTGCCGTGGACAGGTCATTATTATCCGGTTTAGGGAAGACAATGACTGTGGCCAGCTTCCAGGTCTTAGGAAATTCATCTAGCCTGAGCATACAATTAATAATGTTAGTGATAAGCTGGATTGCGTTCTCTGGCAGGTTACGTAGGCATCTGTTGTTAATTATATCATGGCCAGGTTCCGACCTAATCTTCAATCTCGCTATAATTTGGGAGATTTCTTCGTTACTGCATACTGCAATGCCATCATCTGGCTCCTGATCCAAAATATTATTTGCCTCCTCGGAGATGCGTTCTTCTTCCTCTGAGTCATATTCTATGTCTTCATTGGACTGGAATTCAAGTTCAAGGGTGTCTGTGAAGGTCTCGGCTTTTTCTAAATCTGTATATACCAAGCCTGTTACTCCATGGATGGGTGGTATTACTGGTTTACGCTTCAGGCTGAAGTACTTATTTATGACCCAGAAGGCTGTTTCTAGACCCTTGAGAAATTCACCCTATTTCACGTTTTTAAATATATAAATCTTTTTCCTGATTTCATTTGAAGGACGGTTGGCCTCCCTTCTGCTCTCCGGGTCACCCGTTATTTGAGTTAATTTCCGGATTCTATTTTGATTTCTAATCGTGTTTTTAATATCAAAGGCCTGCTTTAATAGATGGGCCAGGTTCTGTATACAGTTATCCAATTTTTCTGAGGTTTCTGGATAGTTATCGCACTTAACAGGCTACAAAGACGGGCGTGTGTATATATAACGGGTGCCAGAGCGGGCATAGTCGGACTAGGCACGAAGCGCTGGGAAAAAATACTAGCATCTTCCAAGCGGAAATTCACGCAATTTTAAAATGCGTACTCATCAATATTGAACGGAATTATCAAGGCACTGAACTCGCATCAGGTGACCTCAAGAGTGGTGCTAGACTGCCTTGATAAGCTAAATCTGCCAGGAATTAAATCAGGTGTCGATTCTTTGGGTACCGCGACAAACTAGCCAGGAAAGAAGCAGCTACACCGATGATGGTGCTAGAAACTTCTTATGGACTAGGAAATAGTACGTTACTTTCTTTCATAAAAATAAAAGAGAACAGGAATAAAAAGGATAATTGAGATAATATACTAGGATTGAAACAATCCAAATCACTTATTGGTACTTATAACAATAAGAAATACCAGGATTGTATGAACCTATCAAAAGATATGCTTAGAATCATCACAGATATCCTAATAGGGCACTGTAGATTAAAACACCAACTTACAATACTGGGGATACTTATGGATGCAAACTGTAGATTCTGTGAAAAAAATGAGGAGTCGACCACACAAGTGCTGTTATAATGCCCTGCGCTAATGCACATAAGAAATAGGCTCCTGGGAATGTATATTCTTACGGAAGAGGCAATAAAACTCTGTAAAGTAGGTTCTATACTACTTTTTGCTAACGCAACCGGGTTTAAAGACCTACTCTAAGCCGAGAAGGGGGCACAATAGACATGATGGTCGCAGTGCTACATCCCCAAACAATAATAAGAATAATGGCTTTCATTGGAGACCTTAGTACATTACTATAATTGAGCAGTGGTACACACTTTTCCATTAATTCCATTCTAAATAGAAAAAATGTACTAGACGTAAACTTTCATGGGCAGCCAACATATTGGCTTGCAGATAACAATAAAATTCTAGACCGAATAGACTTCGTCGTGTTGAAAGACATAAGTAGAAATGCTGTTTTAACATACACAAGCTTCGATTTGTCTTCTGATCATTTTCGGATTATATTAAGTTTACTTGATGGCCCTCAGTTACATGACTGTTCCGATAGCCTTACTAGCTCTAGAACAAACTGTCTAAAATATAATAAGTACATTGGTTCACACATACACACAAAAAACAAGATAAAGTGTAAGTCTGATATTGAAGACGCAACCTCGGACGCAACTTTATTCTGATTTCAACAGCAGAAAACTCTACTCCTGAGGTCAATAAAATTTGCACATGCAATAAAGTACTTACAAATAGTGGCATATGGAATAGAGTTTTACAAAAGCGTAGATTAAAGTGTGAATGGTCAAAAATGTAAATCCCATGCAGCAAAAAATTGTTCGAGGATGCCCAATGAAGACTTAGATCTGTGTTAAGCATAGAAATCAAAGTCGGGCAATATTATTATATTCAAAACCTATGTCCAAATGGCAAAAAACATTCATCCTTATGGAATGCTAATATAGGTATAAATTCCCCTATAGAATCCGATTCCCCAACAAGAAAATTTCTGGGAAACTGGGCGCAAAGTGATGAAGAAAAATCTGATGCATTTGCTGATTACCTAAAATATGTGCTTCAACCAAATTCTGCAATAGGACATTATGACTTTCCCACTCAATCTTTTTATGCATCATTTATTGACGTAAACATAACGGCCATTGATCCTGTTCAAAAAATCACCAACAAGTTAAATTACACAAAGTGGTATATGATAACATCTCACCCATCATGATAAAAAATTTACCCCTTTATTTATGACCACATAAATTAATTTTGGCTTTTACCCAACAAGGTGAAAAACATCCATGATTATAATGATTCATAAATTAGGCAAAAATCCCACGCTTGCCTCTTCATACAGGGCAAAAAGCTTACTGCCATACATTTCTGAATTCTTTGAAAAGCACCGACTTAAACCTGAAACCATTCCTTGACGGTCAAAATCTTCCACCAGTTTGGATTTAGGAAAAAACATGAAACTGTTGAGCAAGTGAATCGTATAACGAACGAAATAAGATATGCATTTGTATTGACAAAGTTTGTGCTAATGTGCTAATATACAAGATACGCTGTCTATTACCTGCAAACGAACAGTCAGTTTTAGAATCGTATCTATAGAACAGTTTTAGGTTTTAAAACCAAATATAAATCATTTACTTCAATTAATTTTCCAATAGATGTTGCCGTACCACAAGGAAGTGTGCTTGACCCTATCTTGTATGTACTGCATATATGTGATATTCCAATTTTATACCGAAACAAAAACGTTGCGTTGGCTTCAAACCATCTTCAATATCACTTCTTTTAGGTGAAGAAATGGTTTTCACAATAGCGAATTTATATAAACCAATTAAAATTAACACGACAGTTTTACCTTAAATCGGTGTATATCTTCAAAATTTAGGTATGTACTTAGGTATGCACCTCGACAGGCGACTAATTTGGCGTAAGCATATTGAAGCCAAAAAAATTCAAATGAAGTTCCAAGCCTCTAAGTTGCACTAGCTCATTAATAACAGATCCTCCATGTGCATAGAGTATAAAGTAATCTTGTATAGCAGCATATGGACTCATCAGAGGCGAGGCGTCGAATGGTTCAGAGTGTTCACTGAACACCTTAACAAAGCTTCCTTTTTAGATCTTTTTTTTATTATTTTTTTATTACATTTTTTATAATAGCTTTTCCAAACAGATTAACATAAACACAAAACGTATAATACAAACAAAACCACACATACATATATGTTAGTTACACCCAACATTACTTATAATTAATAAAAGAGAAATAATTTATTTCCAATAAATTCCTCTTAAAATATACTAAGGTTCAGAATAAAAAATGCACCGCGCTGCTTACAAAGAATGCCAATGAAATAACATTCACATTGGGACTATGTTCTGTATTGAATAAACACAAAACATACAAACAAATATAATAATAAAAGGGAAAAGAAGCCCCGCAAAATATGTACGTAAAATAATCATAACTCTTAAATTAATGCATGCAAGCGGTTCAATAAAAAAGTGAACCTCCAATGTTATGCAAAGTAAATACAAAAGAGAAAAGAATTGAATGAGCGAAAATCGCTTTACATTTGACTAGAGGTTCAGTCGACTAAACTGAACCCCAAGTTCATACAAAGCGTGAAAATACCATCAAAGTCACGGTTGCCGTTTTATATGGGCAAATGGTTCAGTAAAAAAGCTAAACCGCGCATAATAAATACAAAGTAAAAGAGTAAATGAATACATGAGAGTTTCTTACTCTTATGTAACGGTTGGAAATAAATCAAAAACAAAGTCATTATTGCAATTTTATACTAGCAAATAGTAAAAGTAAAGAAAAAAATTAAAGAAATCTGAAGTGAAAAATAATATTTAAAGATTTGATTCAAATATCTTTTTTTAAACTATCTTCTGAAAAAATGGTTTTAATTCATAAAATGGATAGATTAACTCTAGATATGAAGAATTTGGTACCTGTTGTAAAAATGTCGAAATCTGTGATAAGTCGCCGTTTTCCTACAGCTACCATATATACCATAAAAACTAGTGGATCACAGGCCGCGAACATTGAAATAAATTGTTTTGTTGGTCTTGTACGCTATTTGCTTGTGGAAAGGACAAAACTCAGGAGTAGGTAGAATACGTTATAGTTGGAATTCAGTTTTGATCAAATTGTGAACACATTGCCAAGAAGCTGACGCCTCGCTACTGGGACTAATGGTATCCACGTATTTGGTAATGCTAGTGCTTCAAATATTGGAATTATCCAAAGAGTTCAGTCAAAAATACTGAAAACAATCACTGGTGCCCCATGGTATATTAGGAATAAAATTATATACATGGATCTATAAATTCCCTTAGTTAAAACTAAATTTGACAATATAAGAAAAAATTACAATAAAAGGCTGACAGAACATGATAATTCCACAGCAAAAAATCTCTCACTTCTATCCACTTCTTCCCCCTTAAAAACAGCTAGCCCTCCAGCCATTAATTGAAATTCAAAAGCTTTAAATAAGAACCCTACTCTTCTTTTCTTTTTTCTTTTTCTTTTTTAATAAACCACCTGACATTCACTCCAATAAAATTTAACCCACTGATTTAAGTGAGGTCTGTGATATTAGGTTTACTTATCTTATTTTATATTATACCTTATTTCTTATTTTTTATATATGTTATATTTTATATTATATATTATGGAAGCAGAAACATTTTTTAAGTGTATGCATGATTTTATTTTCTAGTATATTTGTTGTTTTTTTTCTGGGGAGTATTTAAAATAATGTGGACCAGTTTGATGTAAATTAGCAAGCGGCGACAACGATTGTTGACAACAATTGTTGATGTGTAATAGGCGCTTAATACATGCTTTACACATTAATTGAATATTTGAGAACTCAAGAAAAATTTTTATTTAACTGGTTTTGACACAATCTTACGTGCTTGTCAAACTTGCATCAACAAAGTTTTTATTAACATATAAATTTGAACACAAGTGTTTCTAAATCTGCTTTCAAATAGAGTAAAAATCAGAAAAATCGTATGCGTGGAATTCGCACAAAATCATGTTAAAAATCAATGTCTTAACTTCCTCTAGATCACACATTTGAACAAAGTAAAAACGTAAAATGATCAGAACCATATCACGAAATATCATTTTAAATCGTAAACCGATTATTTTACAATTATCATAAATAACTGATAAAAAATAACCTTGTTTTTACCTTATTTTACTCTAACATATATAACATCGTGTGCAAAAGTCCGATGGCAATAAGGATATTTTTCTTTTGAAGAAAATCGTATGCACAGTTTTTCCATATTATTTTTTCAAAAATTGTTCATTTTTGATCAAAAACCCAATTATTTGATAAAAAACGTATACCTCCACAGCGCCATATACGGCGCAGAAGCAAAGCAGGAGACACATTGCCATCTAATTCCAAGCCAAATAAGATATGATGTATGTGTTTGTTTTATGCAATTTGATTTTAATGATTTTAATTTTAATGAAAATATTAATTAAAAAAGAATTATTATAAGAACCACAATGCACACAAGAACCTTTAAAGATAATAAAACAAAGTTTCAATTGCAAAAAAAATCGAAAAATTGCATTATTCTTCGAGCAAGGCTCCTTCCCATCTAAGCTAAAATGGAAGGAGCACATTGAAATAAAGCAAAACGAACTAAAGTTGAAGGTTGGAAAAGTGGACTGGCTCATCAGACAAAGATTAAAATTTTTGGGAGTCGTCGCCATAACATATCAGTTAATTTAGCTTATAGCAATCGCTCCACACTTACATCCGTTAGTACAGAAGCGCCAGTCTAAAGTGGTCTTATCTCTTATTTTATCCCTATGCTAAACTTCTTATTATCGTTGTTCGACCTAATCAAACAACGAAAGATCTACATTATACTTACTATATTCTACTATCTCTAACTAAACATTGTAACTAAAAATATTATCATTGTTCGGCCTAACCAAACAACAAAATGTTCTCATTGTATTCTATTATCAGTACATACCTTTTTATACTTCACAATCTCTAACTAAACATTGTAACTAAAAATATTATCATCGTTGTTCGGTCTAACCAAACAACGAATTCGATACTTCGAATACTCTCTATAAATATAAGCAAAAATGTTAGATATACGTTAGTCTTAAGATTCACGTCCAATAAAGAAGTTACAAAAACCGAAGTTTTGTGTCTTCATTCATTTTATTCGCGTACTGCAGAGGCGAAGAAGTTTGGTACACAGATCAAACGCCAAAGGTACTAGGTATATTCGTTCTTGTAAAGATTGCTAAAAATAAAGCCGAGGATAAAATAAAAACGTGTGATAACACATACAAAATATGTTAACAGAAAGTGCTTGATGAATATGGTATATGGAGTACTAGCCCTCTTTTCCGAAAAGGCAGTAAAGAGAAAATGGTCTTAGGGCAAGAAATCCCTTAACATACTTCAACGAGGTCTAAAATCGGCAAATTAACCTCAACAACAACAACAGCAAATATTACGTAAAAGAGTGCTTAAGCGTCTTTTAATGATATAGTAAGAGATAAGCTACCGATTACACTCGTTAACAAAATTACTGGAAACAGAATAAAGGTGCTAAAGAAATGGGCTGAGATAAATTCCAGGTTAGCTGAAATTGTGATGGAATAGCTAATAGCAAAACTTGAAGTCCCTTCACCAGGTTTTGACTCCTTTGAAGTGGTACACGTGAGCAGCGACATTTTAGGACGACTTAGGGCTCAAATCGAAATGTGTTCATGCATAATGTTCATCAAGTTTGTGGGTGGCCAGAAAAACAATATGACACTTCTGTTGGTTATCAATGAGAAATCCATGAAACCATTGAAAAAAATAGACTGCAATTGCTTTGTTTTTATTTGAAATACGTGAAATATCGCGGTATAATATCAGTAAATTTATTTATCAATTCGGAAGACGAAATGCAACTGCATTCGTCGTCAAAGGAGAGGATTGTTATCGGAAGCTCGTGCAGAAGTGGCAACCTGTGTGGGTTGTTGCTGAGTGCCTTGGGTATAGCATTCATATACTCTAAGAGTGAACGACTCGAAACTGTAGTTGGTCATACATTTACAAAATGTAGCAGAGGACAAATAATCTATTATGAATAACAAGAGTCTCACAAAAGATGCTTGGAGTCACTCTTCTTACGACCATGCTGCCATGAGTCGATAGGTCAGTGCTGTTCATCTTAAGGATGGCTTAAATGTGAGCAGATTAAAAGAGTCCCGACAGTATCCCAGCTTTGTGGCAAGAATGTTTCAAAGTTTTGTTCACAGAAACAGTTTTAGACTACGAACCAGACCATATAACCCCGACCTTATTGATTATCATTTTGTGAAGATCCACATAGCATTGATCTGAACAGGTGTGCAGATTTCTATGTCACTGATACCAGCCGGCATCTTGAAATCAATGTGAGGATCAGGGTGTGGAGAAATGGTCTCTATGTAAATCTTCAGAAAAGTCTGCCTAAACACGTTCCAATTAGCAAACACTAGGCTTTTCTCTGCGGCTCCGTTAAGTTTGACTATAAGCAATTTAAAAGTGTGCGCCTTCAAACGCTTAACAGACGTGAAAAAAACAGTTTGTCCACCTTGTGTACATTCGGACAACTTGGACAGCGGAACTGTTCACATTAATTTTTTTATTGACAGTTTTAACTATATATGTTTGTCTTCCTACCAAGAAAGACCAGATACAGAGCCTGGTACTTACATTGAAAGAATAGTTCTTCGATTCGTAATATTTCTTCTGTTTGTTTTGATTTTCTTATACTGCTTTCCTTACATTTGCGTTCATTTCGACTTTCCTATGTGGATTAAGCAAATTTAATTTCCTTCGCAACTGTCGCCCCAATATTAAAGTAGTCGGTGCAATAGCTCTACTGCAGTGTCTAGTACTACGATAATAACATAAAAATTTATTCAGCACTTATTAAATGAATGATAATTCCATTATTGTACTACTAATTGTACTTCTTCTCATGTCAATGCATTATATCCATTTGGTATATGCATCAATTATTATTAAGCATCATTGTTTGAAAATAAGTTCAAAAAAATCAGTGCAAATTATGTTTCAGGCTCTTAGGAATTACAATTCTATAAGCGCAGAAAACACAATTTTGCTTAGAAGATAGTTCATTCATTTTCGTAAAATATTGTTCCATCTCTCCTTCATTACTTGAAATCTTAAACAGTAGTCCGCCACATTTTGTGTTCATCTAATAAGTTCAATCGGAAAATTGCAATCTGACAATGATAATGCAATATACGAGTATAACATACCTTTTTTGGGTTAAAAATACTGTAAAGGTTTATTATCCGTTACAAGTATAAAGTCACATCCACACAGATAGTATAGATGGTTGATAGTCTCCCTATACAATTACAGGAACTTTATTTTGTTTGACTTTAAAATTCTTTACGTGAATTCGATTAACTTTTCGACGCCATCTACCGCCATTTGTGAAAGAACTGCTCGCACTTCAATCGGAGTTGCATCTACTGTTACTTTTGTACAGAAACTAAGATTTTAATGTGTCCGCTATTTATCCATTATTAGTGAATTCTTGAACTTATCTACTGAATTTTTTGTTTGTCCAGAAAAACTGATTACCTCCATTCATTAATTCATACACTGGAGAATCTTTACTTGCAAGATTTGGAACAAAGGCCTATAAAAATTTATCATTCTTAAAAATGCTTGAAGGTCTTTCAGATTTTTTGGATATGACATTTTAATATATTGGTAAGAGAGAGAGTTGAGTATTATAATAAAGGTCTCATGATTACATTATTAATAGAAATTAACATTCAAAAATAAATCAAAATAGCACAGAACATAAATTCAAAGGTAAATATTATACAAACATTTAATATACTACGGCCACAGACAAATAATATACAGATTGCGAATGCAGAACAAAAAAATGGACCCCTTTGATTTCATGGTAGCCAGCTCGAGTAGCCAGCTAAAAACACAATCAGCTTTGAATTGTAGAACACTTAAGACAAACCAAAGCTGTGTATAACACAATGATCTTAAGTGTTCGAAACACACGAAAGAGCTGTTGAATGTGCGTATGAGAAGGTGTGTGATATAGTATAGAAATTGTTGTTATATTTTCTATTCATATTGCTAGTTTGGGTGCTTGTGTGATTTATATGTTGACAATTTTCTGTTTTGCGAACTTATGCTTCCATAGTTTTGCTGCATCAAGACGAAAGGGCAATCAGTGAAGTGCAATTTTTTGTTTCTATATTTACAAAATTTGGTTTCTTTTGGGTTAAGAGGAAATAGAGAGGAAAGGGCGTTGAATAGTAGTTAAACACGAAGAAGCGTTCTTTAGTGTTGAATGGACACATAAACACACAAATTCAAAGAAATATTCTTT